>NC_133233.1:29809222-30024222 GCF_040436345.1 Pagrus major
CAGCAGCAAAGTGAACAGTACAGGCTGCAGCCTGGCTGAATAAAGGCGACGGCTCCTCAACATACAGCAAAGCTCCCTGGTGTTATTTCCCCACCAGCTTCACACGGGAAAGCGGGTTCACCCCGAAGGTAAACAGAAACTTCGGCCCTGGAGGAAATCACCTCCCCTGTGCTGCCCGACCACGGTCCAGGAGCCGAACCGGAGTGGTGTCACACCATGCTATCTTTGACTGGCTGTAGCTAATAGCTACTGGCTTAGCTAGCAGCTAAGCTGGAGGAGGCTGACTCCAGCACTTCAACACGTGTGTTTCCCCTCGGCAAGCCGACCGGACGTGACGTGGGGGCGTGGCAGCATCGACCATCCATTTTTTAATTCGAAGTTCGAGATTGTGAATTAATTTCGGTGACAGCCTTAGTACTTACTGTAAGAAACATTAATCACACAGAGCAGAACATACTCCAAGGGAGGGCCTGGGCCTGCACCTCCTCCTGGAGGAGGCCCGTCAGTGAGACATGAAGCCTGTCCCTGGTTTTTAAGTCTGTCAACATCAGGCTCCAGCTGACTAACTGACACAGTGAGAAAGTCATGTAGGTGAGAGTCGGATGAAGCACTTCTCAGTTTGGACTTATTAAGAGTCATCAGGCTGACAGCCTGCTCACAGACATCTCCAAAGAGGGATAACATCACCTGGCTGTGCATGTTTGCGGATCTTGCCACATCTGTGTGCAGGAGCACATCTGTAAACGTCCTGCTGGAGAAGCTCTCTGGACTCGCTGGAGGCCTGAATCAGACTGACCTTCCAAAAGTTCCATTTGAAGCTCCTCACGGACTGCATCCACATTTACAGAAAAGGTTTGCGCAAACAGCTCAAATGCTGTTATATTTCCACGAAAATCTTCAAAGCGATGGTCAAACTCCAGCAGAAGATTGCTGAGAATGTCGAGGTATTTTGGTGTCTTCCTCCATCAACCCAACTTCTCTGAGGCTGGGAAAATGTGCCAAACTTCCTGAATGTACAGACACAAAGACAAAAGGAGCAATGTAAGATGCAAGGTTCTTCATTTGATTTTCAATTGAATACCAAACATCAATCAAATGAGAAAAAAAAACTTTTTTTTGTTCATGGCTGCATTATGAAAAACAAATACTGCCATGTTCTCTGTGGTTGCCAGTGTCCTCTCTTACACTGTGGTGTGCTGGGGGGGCAGCACATCCAAGAAGGACACATCCAGACTAGATAAACTGATCAGGCGGGCCAGCTCTGTGGTCGGCATGAAGCTCGACCCTCTGGTGACGGTGGCAGAGAGGAGGACACTGGAAAAACTGCTGGATATTATGGACAATACCAGCCACCCTCTGCACACCGTCATCAGCGACCAGCGGAGCCTGTTCAGTGAAAGACTGCTCCTTCCCAAGTGCAGGACCAACAGACTTAAGAACTCCTTTCCCTCATGCCATCAGGCTGTACAACTCCTCACTTGGGGGGAGGAGGAAATAGATAGCCGGCAGTACTGCAATACTGCGTCACTGTGCAATAACTTATTTATCTATTTACCTATTTATTCACATACATACCTGGACACTCTTACTTTCGTGCAATAATTTCTGTACAATAACACATATACAGTCCTCTACATTTATATTTATTTTATTTTATTTTATTTATCCTATTTTATTTTATTTTATTTTTATTGTATTCTATTGTATTTTGTTCTATTCCTATCTTTATTTTCTATTTTTAGCTAAGAGTTTATTGTGAACTGTATGCTGCTGGAAATTCAATTTCCCTGAGGGAGTCATCCCAACGGGATCAATAAAGTGAAGTCTAAGTCTAAGTCTAAGTCTAAGTTATTGGATTTAATGCCTAGATTTAAAAAGAACATCTATTTTCCACCGACAAAGTATGCATGCATCACACAAATATAATAACATGGTTGTGATCAATAACAAGCCTAATACATTGTTTTGTGTTCAATAAAATATTAAAGTTAGATCTCACCTGTTGAGAGATGTCTGCTAAGCAACAATCAAGCAATAATCGGTCTTGGCCCACGGGCCCCAAAATGGGCAGCCTTGCTCCAGAGGATCAGAGTGAATCTGGACTGGACCAGAGGAAAGCTGTCGTTCTCTGATCCCGACACTGACACACACATACACACCTTCACACACACTTTCACTGACAGGATGTTTCCATATATTAACACTGTGGGTGATGTGAAGATTTCACCACTGAAGCTGTGTGTGACACAGCAGGTCTGACCAACTTCAGTTTGTGATCAGTAAAGTTTTTATACAGTAAAGTTTACATACAGTAAAGTTTTTATACAGTAAAGTTTGAATACAGTAAAGTTTTTATACAGTAAAGTTTTTATACAGTAAAGTGTACATACAGTAAAGTTTTTATACAGTAAAGTTTGAATACAGTAAAGTTTTTATACAGTAAAGTTTGAATACAGTAAAGTTTACATACAGTAAAGTTTTTATACAGTAAAGTTTGAATACAGTAAAGTTTTTATACAGTAAAGTTTGAATACAGTAAAGTTTTTATACAGTAAAGTGTACATACAGTAAAGTGTACATACAGTAAAGTTTTTATACAGTAAACTTTTTATACAGTAAAGTTTTTATACAGTAAAGTTTACATACAGTAAAGTTTACATACAGTAAAGTTTTTATACAGTAAAGTTTACATACAGTAAAGTTTTTATACAGTAAAGTTTACATACAGTAAAGTTTACATACAGTAAAGTTTACATACAGTAAAGTTTTTATACAGTAAAGTTTACATACAGTAAAGTTTTTATACAGTAAAGTCAGTAAATGAAAGATAAAAGAAGTTCAGACTTGACTGTCAGATATTTCTGAAGGAATATAGAGATAAAAAACAAATGGTTATGATTATGATAAAAACAGAATCACATCAACACGAGGAGGTGGAGGAGGAGGTGGTGGAGGTGGAGGAGGAGGTGGAGGAGGAGGTGGTGGAGGAGGAGGTGGTGGAGGGGGAGGTGGTGGAGGGGGAAGAGGAGGAGGAGGTGGAGGTGAAGGAGGAGGTGGAGGAGGAGGAGGTGGAGGAGGAGGTGGAGGAGGAGGTGGTGGAGGGGGAAGAGGAGGAGGAGGTGGAGGTGAAGGAGGAGGTGGTGGAGGGGGAAGAGGAGGAGGAGGTGGAGGAGGAGGAAGAGGAGGAGGTGGAGGAGGAGGTGGTGGAGGGGGAAGAGGAGGAGGAGGAGGAGGAGGTGAAGGAGGAGGAGGAGGAGGAGGAGGTGGAGGTGAAGGAGGAGGTGGAGGAGGAGGAAGAGGAGGAGCTGGAGGAGGAGGAGGTGAAGGAGGAGGAGGAGGAGGAGGTGAAGGAGGAGGAGGTGGAGGTGAAGGAGGAGGTGGAGGAGGAGGAAGAGGAGGAACTGGAGGAGGAGGAGGAGGTGAAGGAGGAGGAGGAGGAGGAGGAAGAGGAGGAGCTGGAGGAGGAGGAGGAGGTGAAGGAGGTGGAGGTGAAGGAGGAGGAGGAGGAGGAGGTGGAGGAGGAGGTGGTGGAAGAAGAGGAGGAGGAAGAGGAGGAGCTGGAGGAGGAGCTGGAGGAGGAGGAAGAGGAGGAGCTGGAGGAGGAGGTGGAGGTGAAGGAGGAGGTGGAGGAGGAGGAAGAGGAGGAGGAAGAGGAGGTGGAGGTGAAGGAGGAGGTGGAGGAGGAGGAAGAGGCACATTTTAATCTGGCACCTCACTGTCTGATAATAAAAGAAGCCAAGAAACAAAAATATGTGATTGTAATAATTCATATTTTATTGTCAACACTACGGCAGACATGTTGTGAGATCAGCTGCATTTGCTGATGGACAGACAAAGATTAAAATACTAATACTCTCCAGAATATACGTCACTCAAACTGTCTGATAAAAGACAAACAAGCAGAAACTGAAGTCTTAATAAACATTATTAACACTCAGATAAATACAGTCTTCTCATTATCGGTGCAAAACCCAACACGTATCGGCTGGAAGCCATCATCAGTGTCACGTTACACATCCTTTTATTGAACCATCCTGCTGTAATATGAAAGTAAAATCATCAGATTTAACTGAAGCAAATTACAAAAAGATTGAAAAAGATTAGCACATTACCTGGTATAATCTGCTACAGAGACATTAACTCATTAAATACAGGGGAAAAATGAATGCAGGAATAAAAAGACACCAGGATTCCCTCTATTTAATGTCAGACTTGTGTTTAAAAAACTCTTTCTGTTGTATTTTGTCTTTTTGCTGTTGTTTATTAAGACACGTGTCTGTAAAATATGGAAGACATTTAAAAAATCTATGCACAATATGAACATTTTATTTATATCTATATACATGTAGTGAATTATGCAAAACATGTATGTAAAAGAGTTGTGTAATTTAAGCAGCCATGATGTGTGAACTGTGCTGTGTGTATATACAGACATATGTGTGTATAGGTCTGAATAGTCAGCATAATGTAAATATGATGACATAATAAAGTCCATAATGTTTTACATAATGTGCAGTACGTGCTCTATGAAGTCTGTCGGATCTGATTATTATTGTTGTTGTTATTAATTCACTGTGAGTTACTGAACATGTGACAAGTTCAACAATCAGGTCAGAAAAGGGACTTCCTGCTGAGAGCTCATACGCGCCCTGTGATTGGCTGAGGATATTTTACTGTTCGCTGAATGGCCAGACGCAGACCCGCCCGTGGAAGAGTCCATTCCACAGAGGAGAGGGGGGTCTTGGCAACTATTTACGGTTTTTACACAAAAGAAGCACATTTTCTTCTGTAAAGTCATAGTTAGTGAAACATATATTTTATTACTAAACTTTCGTTACGTGAACAACGGTTCCGAGCAAGCGGAAATCTGGTTTTGAAATACGAACACCCCCGTTAGTTGTTAGAGCAGTCCGGTTAGTCGTCATCGGTCGAAGCGCCTGAAGCAGCCTGGTGATCGATACCGTGTGTATAATCTGGTATTGATCCGTGAGTCAGGTGTGTCAGAGGGTGTGTGAGTCCGTCTGAGCTTCACCTTCCTGCCGTCGGAAAAGATGCTGCGCGTGAGGGCGGCTGTGTGGCAGTCATGGCGGGGGTAGGTACCGTTTCTACACGAGCACGAGACTCCGTCACCTCCACTGTGACTACAACATGTCGGCGAGCTAATGTCGGTGAGCTAATGTCAGTGAGCCACTGTCGGCGAGCTAATGTCAGTGAGCTAATGTCGGCGAGCTAATGTCGGTGAGCTAATGTCGGTGAGCTAATGTCGGCGAGCTAATGTCGGCGAGCTAATGTCAGTGAGCCACTGTCGGCGAGCTAATGTCGGTGAGCTAATGTCGGTGAGCTAATGTCGGTGAGCTGATGTCAGTGAGCTGATGTCAGTGAGCTGATGTCAGTGAGCTAATGTCAGTGAGCTAATGTCAGTGAGCTGATGTCAGTGAGCTGATGTCAGTGAGCTAATGTCAGTGAGCTAATGTCGGTGAGCTAATGTCAGTGAGCTGATGTCAGTGAGCTAATGTCAGTGAGCTAATGTCGGTGAGCTAATGTCGGTGAGCTGATGTCAGTGAGCTGATGTCAGTGAGCTAATGTCAGTGAGCTAATGTCGGTGAGCTAATGTCAGTGAGCTGATGTCAGTGAGCTAATGTCAGTGAGCTAAGTTAAGAACCCAAGTTATCAGATAAATGTAGTGGAGTAAAAAGTACTGGAATTCGGAATTGCAAATATTATAACAAAAGTACAAGTGTTCAATTTGACGCGAGCAGTCAGTCCTGATTCAGCTCACAGTAAACAGCTGTAAATCAGTGTCTTGTGTGTGTTGGACATGAAGATGTGACACAGCTGTCATGTTCAGTCTGAGGTGCGTCTACGTGTTCACACAGGTGAGGTGAGGTGCTGGCATACAGCAGAGAGTGACTGTAAAGAGCTGATGTAGCTGGTGTGCTGACACACTCACCAACACTCTTATATAACAGTCAGATTCAGTGTTATAACCGGCGGCTGTGATTATTTAAGGGGCCCACACTTCTCAGAACCAGCGAGGGATTCTGAGAAGGAACGAAAGTTTATTTTTTTTTATCTGTGAAAACTGCAGGAAATGAAAGTCTTTTAGTTTCCAGATGTTTATTGTCGCTCACTCTCGGTGGTCAGACTAAAGCAGCTGAATCTGAGCCACATGTGGAGACGAGCTGTCGGGGGGGCTCAGGTGTGTCTTTATAGTCTGTATGAGAATATTTATCCTGCCAGCAGCCGGCCTGCCCTCCTCCCCTCGCTGTTCACTCAGTGACCTTCAGTTTAGAAAGTTTAGACTGGAGTAGTTAATCATCTATGAATGAGAGAAGGAGCCAGATATGTGCTGTGATGGTGAACCATGAAGTGAACTGGATGAAGCTGGAATAACCTGTTCAAAGCTTTTCCTGTGATCTTTTGATCTGATTCATGATTATTTTTGCTTCAATTTTCTCTGAAGAAAATATAAAAATCATGATGATGTGACATTTGTTGGGGTCTGAACCAAACGGGCAAGCAAAGCAAAAAATACTGCAGCTTCTTGTGAGTTGGATATTTCCATTAACCGTGCTGCCAGAGATCCATTTTAAATTCGGAGTGCTCTGATGCTAACGTCTCTGTGAAGATTCACCACAGTCATGAGGATTCATGGTTCACCATCAGACCGACAGGCTACAAACTGGTGATACTCATCAAACAAACATATCGTATCTAAAATAAAAGGTTGATGTCAGAAGAACAGGAGAAGCTGTTGTGTTGTTTGGACAAAGTCTGAATTTGTCATTTGTACAACTGAAACAAATGAGAAATCTGCCTGAAGACAAACACTCTTCATGTTCTTGATTATGTTTTATCAATAAAGTTCAGTTTGGCTCCTGTTGGATCCAGTTTCAGCAGCCTTGTTGATTCAGTGAAGGGGGGGGGGGTGAATGTTCTTTGGCCTCCTGAGTGCTGGAAACTTTTGAAAGCCTTAATTCAATGTGAGATAATCTGTTACGTATGAGCAGCTGTAAACTAAGGGTGTCACGATTTCGATTTTAAATCGAAATCGACCGAAATTAATTCACAATCTCGAACTTCGAGTTAAAAAATGGATCCTCGATGCTGCCACGCCCCCACGTCACGTCCGGTCGGCTTGAATCATCTTCTGTGAAGAAGACTGCAGTTACAGAAGAGAAACTAGATGGCAGGTTATTTTGTTTAAGTTTCCAGTTGACTGAAGATATAAGTTATTGTTACATTATGTTGTTAATAAAGGTTTTAAATTTGACAATGTAGTGTGGTACATTGCTAACAAAGGTCAGATATTATATTAAATAAAAGTCTAGTCTAAAAATGGCACAGCAACCTGCGCTTTAAAAAAATAAATGTAAAAATCGAGAATCGAATTGAACCGTGACCTTAGAATCGAAAATTGAATCGAATCGAGGATTTGGAGAATCGTGACACTCCTACTGTAAACTGAAGTTTGGGGCATCGTTGAAGAGGGTCAGGCTGAAACCAGCCCGCTCCTGTCTGTTCATTAAACGAATTCAACATCCTCGAACCGTGACCGAGATGTTCATGGCCAGTTCAGGTCAGTTCAGGTCAAATCCACCTGCTGATTCGAGCTGTTTTCCTGCTGACTCAGACTAAATTCCCCCTCTGAACGAGTAGAAGGTTAGAAGTCTTTGATTCGCATTAAATCATGTTTAATGTGTTTGTGTGTTTGAAGGTTGAGAACGTTCCCCTGTGCAGCTGTGGAGGTGAAGAACGAGCCGATCCTGGGCTTCACAGAAGGGAGTGCAGAAAGAAAAGAGCTGCTGAAGGTCAGAACCTGCACGTGTTCTCATGGACTCTCATTCACTCTGAACATGATTATGATTGTACCTCTTCTTCTTCTGATCACGTCAGGCCTTAGACGGTCTGAAGGGGAAGACGGAGGAGATCCCATGTGTGGTTGGAGACGAACATGTGTGGACCAAAGACATCAGATATCAGCTGTCTGTGAGTGAAGTCAACAGCTGGTTCTGTAATCAGAGTAAACTGCTGCTCTATTCACTGCCAGTTTACTGTCAGTTTACTGTCAGACCAGACTGTAGTAGATGATTGAAAAGCTGAACTGAATTGTAATATAATTTTACTTGACATTAATATTGTTTGTGTAACATCATAACTTTTACGTACTTTAACTTTCTTTGTCTTCTCAAAGCCGTTCAATCACTCGCACAAGGTGGCAAAGTTCTGCTATGCTGACAAGGTGAGCTGAAGTAAGATGCACTAGTTGTTGCACTGAACCCACCAAACTTTGGGGCCTTATTTATAATTCTTTTGGTAAGAAATCATGTAAAAATGTGTTATTTATAAAATGCGAAACTTTCTGTTTTCATATTTTTTAAAAACTTTTCTAACAAACCCGAAATCTGGCTTTTTAATTACACTGATGTAGGTCTGTCTCACAGATGAAATAATATCCATCAGTTGATGTCAGATGCAGTTTCACAGATATTACACACAGATATCAATATGTGCTTACTGATGACTATCATTGCTAACCTTCACCAGAACTGTTGTCCCTGGTTCTGAAGCCACTCTGGACCTTCTTAGATAAGATGTTTCTGATTCTCAGTTACATGTTGGACTAACTTTTCAGTGATTTGGTTGAGGAACAACAGGTTGGAAATAGGCCTTTAGTTGATCAGTCTCAGCAAGTCTAAACTGGTTTTTGTAAGAGTAGGTGCTTTTGATGTTAATGATTAATGATCAATCACCGTTAAGAATTTAACTGATTTAAAAATGTCTAAACCAACAATCGGAGACGAGCACAAATACATCAAAAAGTATTGTTACAAATTACAAATAGTTTCTTATCAAATATATCAAAATAAAACAAAATACTGGGACAACAGAATGCTTTTAATTAACACACAAATAGTTAATAATAATTAAAGAATAATAATTAATAATTAAGAATAATTTGAAAGAAGCAAAAATACTTTCGATACAAGCTGAGATCATTACATTTTAGCCATTTAGTAGCCTCAGACGCAGCTTCGCTATTAAAATGAAGTCATTATTTAGTATTATTTAGTTTATTGTTTAAGTAACTTGTAACTTTATCTGTTCTTTCAACTCCTTAATGTTGCCAACACAAAATTTTCTACTAGAAAAACTTCCAAAATACTTTAAAAATCATTAATGATTAACCTATAATCGATAGTTAAAGCAGCCAACTATCAACTATAGAAATTGCTTAAACTTTGCACAATACTTGAGGTTTTACATTAAAAATCTTTCAGCAGGAGTTTAAACAGAAAGCAGATCAGGAGTCTCAGACATGAACAGTCCAGACTTCTTCTTTTGCTGTTTTAGCTCTGACACTGTGGAACAAACTTCCTCTCAGTATAATTAATCCAGTGGCTTTGTGCTGTTTATGATTCTGTTGGTTCTGGTCACCTGTGAAGCACCGTGTAACTCTGGGTCTGACAGGAGCTTTCAGAATAAAGTTGACTTATTTATCGTAGCCTCTGCCGACCACTTTCTTTTTGTGTGAATGTGACCGATGCAGGAGCTCATCAACAAAGCCATCCTGGCATCTGTGGCAGCGAGGAGAGAGTGGGACCTGAAGCCCGCCCAGGACCGAGCCCAGGTTCTCTTCAAGGCAGCTGACGCCATCAGCGGACCCAAGAGAGCAGAAATCCTCGCCAAGACCATGATTGGACAGGTACAGCAGACCCAGGGAGACGTTTTCTACAATTAATTAAGCTTTATCAGAGACGTCAGAGGAACATAATCAACACAAGACTTCACACAGAGGGACAGAGAGGCAATGACATCATTCACACAGAGGGACAGAGAGGCAATGACATCATTCACACACAGGGACAGAGAGACAAGGACACCATTCACACACAGAGAGACAATGACATCATTCACACAGAGGGACCGAGAGACAATGACATCATTCACACAGAGGGACAGAGAGGCAATTACATCATTCACACAGAGGGACAGAGAGACAATGACACCATTCACACAGAGGGACAGAGACACAATGATACCATTCACACAGAGGGACAGAGACACAATGATACCATTCACACAGAGGGACAGAGAGACAATGACACCATTCACACAGAGGGACAGAGAGGCAATGACATCATTCACACAGAGGGACAGAGAGAGAGAGAGACAATGACATCATTCACACACAGGGACAGAGAGAGAGAGACAATGACACCATTTACACAGAGGGACAGAGAGACAATGACATCATTCACACACAGGGACAGAGAGACAAGGACACCATTCACACACAGAGAGACAATGACATCATTCACACAGAGGGACCGAGAGACAATGACACCATTCACACAGAGGGACCGAGAGACAATGACACCATTCACACAGAGGGACAGAGAGACAAGGACACCATTCACACAGAGGGACAGAGAGACAATATCATCATTCACACAGAGGGACAGAGAGGCAATGACATCATTCACACAGAGGGACAGAGAGACAATATCATCATTCACACACAGGGACAGAGAGGCAATGACATCATTCACACAGAGGGACAGAGAGACAATGACATCATTCACACAGAGGGACAGAGAGACAATGACACCATTCACACAGAGGGACAGAGAGACAATGACACCATTCACACAGAGGGACAGAGACACAATGATACCATTCACACATAGAGAGAGAAAGACAATGACATCATTCGCACAGAGACAAGGACACCATTCACACAGAGAGACAATGACATCATTCACGCAGAGAGAGAGAAAGACAATGACATCATTCGCACAGAGAGACAAGGACACCATTCACACAGAGAGACAATGACATCATTCACGCAGAGGGACAAGGACACCATTCACACAGGGACAGAGAGACAAGGACATCATTCACACACAGAGAGAGAGAAAGACAATGACATCATTCACACAGAGGGACAAGGACACCATTCACACAGATGGACAGAGACAAGGACACCATTCACACAGAGGGACAATGACATCATTCACACACATCTGTACATGTTGAATCATATTTGTATATTTGGACGTTGTAATGTAAATAACATCCTGGCTCGTCTTCATCGTCTTCATCGTCTTCATCGTCTTCATCGTCTTCTTTGTCTTCTTTGTCTTCTTTGTCTTCTTTGTCAGGGGAAGACGGTGGTCCAGGCAGAGATCGATGCTGCTGCAGAGCTGATTGACTTCTTCAGATTTAATGCCAAACATGCCATTGAGCTGCAGGACCAGCAGCCGCTGGACGCTGAGGGCAGCACCAACACCATGCTGTACCGTGGACTGGAGGTCCGTTCAGCTTCACGCTTTATGTTTTCACTCTGTCAGAACTGATGTGATGTGAAGTCCACCACGAGACGTTTGACCTGTTCAGAAATCTGACTGGTGACATTATTGTTGCTTTGATCATCCGCCATCATCCTGTAAACTAGAAATCAGCTTCAGACTCCAGAAAATAAGAATAATTATAATATTGTGGTCGGCTTCATATCAGCTCCCAGAACACATGTGGCCCAGTCAGCTCCCAGAACACATGTGGCCCAGTCAGCTCCCAGAACACATGTGGCCCAGTCAGCTCCCAGAACACATGTGGCCCAGTCAGCTCCCAGAACACATGTGGCCCAGTCAGCTCCCAGAACACATGTGGACCTGTCAGCTCCCAGAACACATGTGGACCAGTCAGCTCCCAGAACACATGTGGCCCAGTCAGCTCCCAGAACACATGTGGACCAGTCAGCTCCCAGAACACATGTGGACCTGTCAGCTCCCAGAACACATGTGGACCTGAGACATCAGGACTGTTTACAGTCTCACATACAGTTTACCTTTATTACTGTTCAGTAAATTAATATGTCCCTTCACCTCCTCCTCTGCCTCCTCCCTCACCTCCTCCCCACCTCCTCCTCTGCCTCCTCCCTCACCTCCTCCCTCACCTCCTCCCCACCTCCTCCTCTGCCTCCTCCCTCACCTCCTCCCCACCTCCTCCTCTGCCTCCTCCCTCACCTCCTCCCTCACTTCCTCCTCTGCCTCCTCCCTCACCTCCTCCCCACCTCCTCCTCTGCCTCCTCCCTCACCTCCTCCCTCACTTCCTCCTCTGCCTCCTCCCCACCTCCTCCTCTGCCTCCTCCCTCACCTCCTCCCTCACCTCCTCCCCACCTCCTCCTCTGCCTCCTCCCTCACCTCCTCCCCACCTCCTTCCCTGCCTCCCCCCTCACCTCCTCCTCTGCCTCCTCCCCACCTCCTCCCCCCTCAGGGCTTCGTTGCAGCTGTGGCACCCTTTAACTTCACTGCTATTGGTGGAAACCTGGCAGGAACCCCGGCTCTGATGGTGAGTGTGAATATGTGAGTATGTCATGAGTGCATCAGTGGGCGAGGGGGGGTTGGGGGGGTCAGAGTGTGTGTGTGTTGTGTTGAGTGTGTGTGCGTGTCGAGTGTTGTGTACCTGAGCTGCTGGTGTGTTTCAGGGTAACGTGGTCCTGTGGAAGCCCAGTGACACGGCCATGTCTGCCAGCTACCTTGTCTACAAAGTCCTGAGGGAGAGCGGTCTGCCTCCAAACATCATCCAGTTCCTCCCAGCCGATGGTCCCGTGTTCGGAGACGCCATCACCTCCTCTCAGCACCTGGCAGGCATCAACTTCACCGGCAGCGTCCCGTAAGGACGTTTCTTTGATATGAGTTTTGTTTGAGACGAGGATGCTGCTTCCATCGACACGTTAAAGTGTCTTCACCCTCTGGTCTCTGAATCCAGGGTGCTTCAGTCCTGTGAGATACAAACAAGCCACTGATGATGATCAGGCTGTTTGATTATGTTCGTTGCTATAATGCCACATGGTATTATAAATAGTTATTAGACCGTAAAACCAAAAGAAAAACTAAACAGACTGATCATTTATAATATTTTACTCCACACAAGAGAAACATGAAGAGATGTTTGAGTCGTGTAGCTCGAGGCCTCAAAGTGTCACACATGTAGAAATATTAACATTTTTATCTTTGTACTCCTGCAAACGCACCAAAACACAAACAGTGTAACTGGTTCTGTGGCCACAGCCTGCAGGTGACCCATCCTGCAGGTGACCCGTCCTGCAGGTGACCCGTCCGGCACCACATTAATGCTGCTGACTCATCGTAGACTTCTATCCTGTCTGTAAATCAGTGATCAGCCATTTTGTGATTGTCATCGGCTCTTTATGCACAGTTCAGTAACACAGCTTGTGATTGGTGGAGAAACCGTCGTCATGGATTTGAATTAAGACAGAAAATGGAACTTAAATTGATGTGATCAGGTAATGTGACTATTTTATTATTTGAATCTTTGGCTGCAGGTTTGTGTGTTCACACACAACAATATGATTTTATATTGTGATTAGTTTGCTGTTGCTGCTGCAGGTTGAGACACCCACATGTCTCCACGCGTCTCCACACGTCTCCGCACGTCTCCACGCGTCTCCTCACCTGCTGTGTGGATTAAAATATGCTCACTGTGTCTTTAAAACAACTTTCCAGCACCACAACGTAATCATTGAAACTAAATTAATGTGTATTTTTCAGCTGAATTATCTTGTAGTCTTTGTGTTGTAGATGAAATGAGACAGTGAAGAAGTGACCGTCACTGCATCTGTTTCTGCAGGACGTTCAAGCGTCTCTGGAAGCAGGTGGCCCAGAACCTGGACACCTACAGGAACTTCCCTCGACTGGCAGGAGGTGAGCAGAAACACCACCTCCAGCCTGGGACTGATGGTTTATACACACAGCTCAGCCTCCACCCAGGAGGTCACATGACACAGAAACACCATCATCATCCTCAGTGGAGGATTAAAAGCTGGTCTGTGATGTGTGTGTTGATCTACGTGTTAAAATCTTTTTCAGAGTGCGGTGGGAAGAATTTCCACTTTGTCCACAAGTCGGCGGACGTTGAGAGCGTGGTGAAGGGGACGATCCGCTCAGCGTTTGAGTATGGAGGTCAGAAGTGTTCAGCCTGCTCCAGGATGTACGTCCCAGACAGCATGTGGCCGAGGATCAGACAGGAGCTGCTGGACATCCACAAGCACATCACAGTGGGAGACGTGAGTCCAAACTGCACCAATGTCCACATAGAAAGACAAGTTGTCCTTTAATCCTGCTGCCAGCAGACTTTATCTTCATTACTGATGAGGCTGCAGTTTATTATCTCAATTATTCTTTTAGTGACTGTAGAGGCTAAACCTAGTGCTTAAAGCCACTGAGGGGCTGCATAGAGGGCTGAACTTAGGTTGACGCGCTTGCCGAACACTGCGAGACACAGACGACTTCGGAATCGGTTAATTTGCGATCGTGGTTTATTTTTCTCACCAAAACATCTTCTAATGTGATCAATTGTTGCTGATCCATTTGGTGAGAGTGACTGCTTATTCAATGATGTTCCCTTGAATGTTGCACCGCAGTCGAAGACCACCCGCAGAGCCCCTTTTCTTGGATGATACACACCGTGGTGGGGGAGATACCAAATCCTGCCACTTCCCCGTTCAAGCTGCTGTGCAGGTACTTTTTCTGCATACCCCTTGCTGATCATCACATCCAGGTAGGTTTTATACTCCTCATAAAACTCCTCATTCTTAAGGAACTTCCCTTGGGCAGAGACACGACATCCCTCTTAAAGGGCAGTCTTAAGCTGTAGTGACCTTCGTTGAGTGTTGCAGAACTCTCCGCCATCTCCATGAACTTAACGTCCTCTCTTGAGAGTCCCTTCTCCTCTGTGGCTCTCTCGTTGAAGTCATGGTTGTACTGCTCACTCAACATTTGTTCCAACCGGCTCACAGAGATCTTGTTGACGCTTACAGAAGGGAACTTGCCTTCCAGGCTGCTGCCATTTCCATGCACAGGACCATTTATGACCCAACCCAGTGCTGTTCTTATAGCATATGGGCCCTCCCCTTGGCTATTTACGACCTCCCAGGGCTCCAACATCCTGGGAGCGTTGCTACCAATCAACAAATCGACATTAGCCTTTAAACTGGGGATTTTTACCTTTGACAGGTATGGCCACTTTGCCAGATCCTCTTCCTTCACGATATTGTCCAGACTTACAGGCATCTTCTTCTGTGTAAGGACTTCTGGAAGCTTATAGAACAGGTTGTTTCCCAAGCCAGATACCTCCAGGCTGGACAGTGAATACAGTCATGGAAAAAATTATTAGACCACCCTTGTTTTCTTCAATTTCTTGTTCATTTTAATACCTGGTACCACTAAAGGTATAATACAATGAACACGACAAAAAATGCAGCTGATCACATAATACTTTATGTCCTATTTGACATTCTTAAGCTTAATTGTATTCCCAGGGTATATAAGAGGCCATTTCATGTCATAAGCAGCACTGCACATGCAAAGGCTTAGAGTGGTTTCCTGCTTACATTCAAGCCATAGCACAACTCAGAAGTTGTCAGCTCTCACATAATGCCTAAAACAAAAGAATTATGTGAAGCCACAAAGGCAGCCATCTTGGCACTGCTGGAAATTGGCATGAGTGAGAGACAGGTAGCAAAAAAACTAAAGATCTCCAAGACAGCTGTTCATTACAACAAGAAAAAACAAGCCGAACACGGCACTACCAAATTGCTACCTGGCCGCGGCAGGAAACGTCTCTCTACCCCACGAGATGACCGTGCACTCGTCCGTTCCTGTGTCAGGAATCGTCGTCAGACCTCCAGGGACCTTAAAAATGAGTGGGCACTGTCGAGAAATGTGACTTGTTCGGCAAGGACAGTTCGAAACCGACTTGTTGAAGCTGGTCTGAAGTCACACAGAGCACGGAAGAAGCCCTTCATCAACGAAAGGCACAGGAAGGCCCGGTTACTCTTTGCTAGGGATCACAAGGATTGGACTGTTGATGATTGGGCTAAGGTTCTCTTCAGTGATGAATCCAATTTTGAGTTGATGCCCACTCCAGCTAACTTACTGGTTAGGAGGAGGCCTGGAGAAGCCTACAAACCAGACTGTCTTGCCCCTACAGTAAAACATGGGGGTGGATCAGTGATGATCTGGGGTTGTTTCAGTATGAGTGGAACAGGGCAAATGCAATTGTGTGAAGGGCGAATGAACCAGGTCATGTACAGGGCTACTCTTGAAAACAGTCTTCTTCCATCAGCTGGAAAACTCTTTCCTGCCTCGAATGACTGGATTTTCCAACAAGACAATGCCCCTTGCCACACAGCAAGGTCAGTTAAAGCCTGGATGGAGAACCACAAAATTCGCACCATGCCTTGGCCTGCTCAATCACCAGATCTGAATCCAGTTGAAAACCTATGGAAAATCATCAAACTCAAAATGGAGAACCACAAGCCCAAAAACAAAGCAAATTTGTTTGAATTTGTGCAACAGGAATGGGCTGCTGTGACAGCAGAACAATGTCAGAAGCTGGTGGAGAGCATGCCAAGACGCATGGCTTCAGTCATCAAAAACAATGGTTACGCAATCAAATACTAACTCCTGTGTGTATCATGTGTTTAAAGCAAACAGAAAAGAAAACATGGAATGCTTAAAAGCAGTGTTTTTGGCAGTACAGTGCCATAGCTATTGATGTAAGAACTTAAGTGATTTTGGTTACTATCAAGAAAACCATGGAAAATGGCTAGATATCAGCTCTTAAATTAAACTCTTACGAGCTATTTTTGTTGTTATCATTATATTTGTCCAAACAAATGTACCTTTAGTTGAACCAGGCATTAAAATGAACAAGAAATTGAAGAAAACAAGGGTGGTCTAATAATTTTTTCCATGACTGTAAGCCGGGACGACCCTTTCCTGTCCCATGGTTTGAAGGAGAAAACTGGTCCGTCGACCAGTAATGTTGAGCCTTTGCATGAGATGCTCCGAACAAAAGGTGGCTGTGCTGCCGGGATCCAAAAAAGCGTATGTGTTGATTACACGATCACCTTTGATGGACTTAACTTGGACTGGGAGGATGGAAAGAAGACAGCGATCGTCTCCGGCCCCTGTATGTCCACATGTTTAATGAGATGCTGTTGTATTACATGTCGCAGGCTCCTTAGACCTTGTATTTGTTCTTTCTTTGTTCCTTTTGTCAACGTGGAGCACACTGGGATGACTCTGGCCACACACCCTGCAGAGCAAACGATTGTCACACTCTCGACTCAAGTGCCCAGCACATAAACAGCCGAGACAAAGCTCCTGTTCCTTTAGGAAGCTTATTTTATCTCTGTGCTTCTTTCTTGTAAACTGTTGAAATTTTTCCAATAAATGATTTCCAGAACAACACACACAGGTTGACTTCACTGCAGAACCATATGATGGTGCATCTCCCTTTGAATCCCTGGAGCTCTCGGCTGGTTGCATGGGTGCGATGGTGGTGGCAAAACTATTTCCTCTGATTTTAGTAGGTGGTTGCGATTTCATCCTGCTGCTGACCTTAGAGCTAGATGATCCAGATGCAACATCGCGAATGTCACCAAACAGAGGGTCAGATATTATTCGAACCTGTCTTTCGATAAATGCAACCAGGTCTTTAAAAAGTGCTCCTTGTCCAGATGTTTCCAATATGTCGTGTGCGACGATCCTCCATCGCTCCCTCAGTTTATATGGCAATTTAGACATGACAGCTCTCATATTACTTGGGATATCCAATTCTCGCACATACTGCAGCTTCTCCATCACGTTACAACATGAACGCAGGTACAGAGAATAATTTTGCAACGCATTTACATCCTCTGCCTTTACTGTTGGCCAGGCCAAGACCTTTTCAAATGTATGCAGTAGCGATCTTGAACTCATTGCCGAAGTGTTGTTGAAGTAGCAGTTTTGCCTGTGCATAACCATACTCAGGAGCCATATGCTGACAACTCCGAACCAGTTCCCGTGGCTGTCCTCTTGTAAATTGTTCGAGGTAATACAAACAATCACCTCTACTGACCTTCTGCTCCACACCTTGCTCAAATGCTCTCTTGAAGGAAATAAACTGAAGTGGGTCCCCGTCAAATACAGGAATGTCTCTTGCGGGCAATAACATTAAACGTTGCTGGTATACAAGGGCTGACGTTATTTCGTTCTGCCTTTCCATTATAGCACAAATACTTCCAAATTGCCTTTCATCCAATGGCTGAGTGTTCAACGGTGTGTGTTCCAAAGGCTGTGAGAATGCATTTAATGGTATTGTGGGACAGACATCTTGTACCCTTGGATCCATCCGTTCACTCTGTCTGATGGTGCATTGTTGGCTAGCCTCCCTTGCTAACGTAGTAGCTGGTACTTGGTTGAATGTTGGCAATGACTGATCCTTTGACAATTGTTTATTCTGTTTTACAGGACTGTATGCTTTGGCCATCAGGTTGAGCTTGATAGGTTGTTTGGTTTTCTTGTCCAGGTAAGAATTCATTGCATTTGTTGATGACTTAGAAACGCTTTGGATGTCAGAGGCCTGTAGGACTGCTAGTTTAGCAGTGGATGCGGCTAGTTTGGTTTCCAACTCAAGCTGCTCCTTTTTCCTTTTGAGCTGTTGTTCTTGTTCCTCCAAGGCGTGCATTTTTTGTAACGCTGCAGCATGAGCAAGCAACGCGGCTCTTTCAGCCTCAGCTTTAACTCTTGTTGAGGAGGCAGTGCTTGACCTTCCACTACGCGAGCTTTTTCTGCTTGAGTGTTTGCTGGCCACATTTGAGATACTGTCCTCTGGGTTCACATCATCTTTGTCATCATCATTGTGACTCTTTAATGTATGTTCAGCACCTGATGATGTTTGTTCAGCACCTGATGATGTTTGTTCAGCACCTGATAACCATCTTTTCACATTTGACATAAGATCATCATTGCTTATCATTTTTGCTTTGAACCATTATGGCTCGTTATGGTGCAATGTTCCGTGTTTACATGCTTGTGGCTTCTTTTTCCAGGACCATGAAGCTCCGTCATTAGCGAGTTTTGGGCTTAAATGTAGAGGCTAAACCTAGTGCTTAAAGCCACTGAGGGGCTGCATAGAGGGCTGAACTTAGGTTGACGCGCTTGCCGAACACTGCGAGACACAGACGACTTCGGAATCGGTTAATTTGCGATCATGGTTTATTTTTCTCACCAAAACATCTTCTAGTGTGAACAAAGTCCATGCACCATTACCGACGCGACTCGCCTGCCGCAGCATGACAGAGCGGTCGAAAACTGTGTGCTCTTCCCCTTTGCAGCACCTGACCCCTGACCCTGGAACAATAACTCCCACCTATGTAGACTCCCCTTTCGTGGTGCGCTGAGGACACCTACTGGCCCCATACAGACACGCAGTCACACAGAAATGGCTCATACAGTGACGTTAAAAGTCTTTGTCCAGGCTCAGAGTGACGTCTCCACACAGTGTCCCATGTGAGACAGACGAGCAGCACATCTGAGCAGCAGAAAATATTCAACATGTGACTGAAACAATCAATTATCAGAAAGCTGCAGATGAATTTTCTGATCATCAATTTATCGATTAATCAATTAATCGACTCCAACTGTGAGCTAATGAGCAAACACCTGATGCAAACAATGCTAACAATGCTGCTGAGATGACGTCACATGACCTGCTGAACACAGACAGACTGAGGACAGTGTGTCTGATGTTAATGACGTTTCTTCTTCCTCTCCTCCAGCCAGTGGAAGACTTCAGCACCTTTTTCTCAGCTGTGATCGATGACAAGGTGAGTCCACGTCCTCTCTGAAATCATCCTGATGTCTCCTGTGTGTTACTGACTGTATGTCCTTGTCCGTCTCCTGCCGAAGTCGTTTGCTCGGATCAAGAAGTGGCTCGACCACGCTAAGTCCTCGTCTAATCTGAAAGTCATCGCCGGTGGTAACTGTGACGACAGGAAGGGTTACTTTGTGGAGCCGACCATCGTGGAGACCACAGACCCTCAGGACGCCATCATGAACGAGGTACAGCCCGTCTGTCCTGGCTCATACCGAGCTGAGCAGCCGGACCTCCTGTTTAACTTCACATGAGCACAAACTGAACTCCTTTCTGAACACATCTCTGACAGTAAACAACATTTATTCACAGCAGACTTGAATAATAATCTTTGTACAAACTGTTCTGCAGGAGATCTTTGGGCCTGTACTCTCAGTGTATGTTTATCCTGAGAAGGACTACAGGGAGGTGCTGCAGCTGATAGACAACACGTCTCCATACGCCCTCACAGGAGCTGTGTACGCTCAGGACAAGTAAGACATGCTCATCGTCACACTCACGTGTTTGTAGGACGAGAAAGACGCTGTTACCTCAGAGCGTCCTGCTGAGGCCGGCCTGGTTGTTACGGAGTTTCTGACCGGACGATAAGTTCAGCTCACCTCCTGCATGGAAAGACTTTTACTGCATATTCATGTGTTTTATTTTGTTTTTTATTTTTTATCTAACTGTTATTTTACCAGCCTGAGTCCTGGCTCGGTTGAGCTTGTGCACCCACTTCAGACAGGGTGCACGCTAACACTGTTAGCTCAGCAGCTACAGTGAAGAGTTCAGCTTATTAAAGGGTTAAATGACGTCTTTTCAGATCAGTTTTGGATCTCGGGGGTTCTGGACGCTTGGATCACAGCAGGAGAGCTGTATGTTTGACACATGAAGTTTGTTTGTTGCAGGAGTGTGATCCAGGAGGCAGCTAAAGCTTTGAGGAACGCTGCAGGGAACTACTACGTCAACGATAAATCCACCGGCTCCATCGTAGCTCAGCAGCCGTTTGGTGGCGCCAGAGCTTCAGGTAGGAGCCGGTTCTCCTTGTCTGACTGCAGCCGAGTGTTGATTGTTGCAGGTCGTTTCAGTCTTTCCTCTTCACCCAGGAACCAACGACAAACCCGGTGGTCGACACTACGTCCTGAGATGGACGTCGCCGCAGGTGGTGAAGGAGACCCACGTCCCCCTCCAAGACTGGAGGTACCCCTACATGGGCTGAGTCCAGTACTGCAGCCTGCTGGTCCAATCTGAGCCCTCCGTCTCCCAATCAGCTGATTCTCCAATCACCAACAACTCATCGGGCTCCTGTGAAATGAATCTGTCTCTTTGCACTGAATCTGGACTTGAATGAATGTATGTGAGGAAATGAGTGATGAACAGTCTTCCATCCATCCAACCGGAGCTGACGAGCCTTGCTGATCGGTTCTGACCGTTATGCTGCTGCTTCGTTGATCCTGGAGAATCATCAGTCATTAGGAGTCAGAGACGAACTGCTGATGTTCAACATTAAAGGTTTTATTCTGTTTTTAAATGAATCAAATTCCAGCTCAATTAGTTGATTAATCAAAATAATCTGCAACAATTTCAATAATTGATAAATAATTTGAGTCATTTTTTTAATCTCAGTAGTAAAATTCACTGGTCCCATAAATATTTTCCTCCTTTTCTTCTTCTGTAGTGAAGAACTGAAGTCGTCACCTGAACTGTGATGAACAATCTGATAATTATTCCTGGTAGATTAATCGATGTTATCCTGTTTTAGGTCAATGTGAGGACAAAGTGTTCCTCTGAGTATGTTACAGCTCTGAACCGTCCAAAGTTGAGTTTAACTATGAAACGAGTTTGTGATGATCTGAATGAAACTAATTGATTAGAGAGAAGAGAAGCCGTCTGCGTGGAAACGCTCGTGTTTCCTCTTTTGTCCAGATTTGTTCGGTCTGTGTGTCCCAGTTAAAATCCGTCTTCTTTAGTGGCGCTGACGTGTTGGAGGACGGCTGCACTCGTCTTCTCAAACTGTCTCAAAGACTCTTTAACACACCTGAACGTCACGTGTCTTCAGTTCTGATTGCGTCCGCAGTGACTTCAGTTTCTGCTGGTTTGTCTTCGATCAGTTTTAGAGAGCAGAGTATTTTGTATTTTAATCGTTGGCTGTCCTCAAACAAATGCTGCTGATTTATTATATTTTCAGACCGTGCCTGCCTTAGCAACTCTGTAAATTCAGATAGTTAATTTTTGACAAATAAATATTAAATTATTACTATCACATTTGTGTTTTTGTGTTTCTTGGCTTCTGTTGTCATCACTGACTTCAGACCAGCTGTTTGTCCTCCGGTGGTTTTGCACCACGACGCAGTGCTGTCCCGAAACGAGAACAAACTAACACTAACAAGATGGTATGTTGACATATTC
Organism: Pagrus major; assembly: GCF_040436345.1. NCBI lineage: Eukaryota > Metazoa > Chordata > Actinopteri > Spariformes > Sparidae > Pagrus > Pagrus major. Next base: position 29,831,342 of record NC_133233.1, read on the forward strand.
AGTGATCATCATCATGGTTGAATATAAGTTGAAGGTAAAGTAATCTATTACCTCACCAATTCAGTATTGATCCCAGCACTCTGCACCGCTGTGTTCTTCTTTACATTCACAGAAACAGGCCGACAGTTAGCATGTTGTTGTTGAGATCAATACATTCTGAATAATTGGATCATGTATTGATTCATATATGGACACATTAACCCTGAAGAAGTGAATAGTTGGTTATTGATCACTCAGCAAACTAAAGACGATCAGACAAACACGGCATCTTCCTTTATCTTCCTGCAGGACGACCGACGCAAGGATGGAAATGTTGTTATTAAAACACTAAAAGTCATTTCTAAGCACATTATTGTTGTTGTTGTTGTTGTTGTGAGGGGGTGAAATCAGCTGATCTCTGGATAAACAGTCACAGTGACATTACCATGCCAACTCACATACACTGCCTCCAGGCCAGTAGATGGCGCTGTGTCATCACTTCAGCCACATTTCACTTCAACAAACGTCTGGATCGTCCCTGAGCTCAAGTCTCCGGCTGTCAGCCAACATCAGCTATCAGAAGTTCAAAGATAAACAAGTGGAAATTACAATAAACCTCATTTATGAGTAATGATCTGCAGTTCTGCTCCGACCCGCGTCGACTACACTTTGTACACAATGCACACTCATTTACTCTGAGGGATCAATAAAGGAATGGATCAGTGTATTTCATGTGTTGTGTGTCTCTGCTGGTTGTGTTGTGATTGTATTCAGATGTTGTTTAAATTCTCTGAGGCTGTTTATATCTGTGATTATGATCCGTCCTGTGCTTTTGTTTGGTCGACATCATTAATCGAGTAATTTAATCTCTCTGCAGCACTTTGGTCAACAAATCTGCTCTATAAAGAAACCATGACGTCATCCTGTAGAAACCTTTTTAGATTAAATACCCAGATTCATTCATATGATACCAGACAGGTTGATCATCTTCATCCTCCTTTTAATTAAAGACACATTAAGAGCTTGTCATCTTTACACATTTATAAAAGACACCTGTCATCACAGTTAATTCATGAAGTCTAGTGTTTCCTTGTATATATATATATATATATATATATATATATATATATATATATATATACAATATATAAAAATATGGAAATACATTTTAAACAGAATAAAAAAACTTTCTGTTTAAAATGTATTTCCATATTTTTACTGGATCACTTTCTATTGATTTAGTTATTTTCTGTTTATTGTGTTTTATTTTGTCGATATTTGGCATTTGTTGTATTTTTTCAGATGTTGTATAAATATATTAAGTATTGTTTCTATTTTTTTCTGTTTTTTTGTGTCTGTGATGACTTCTTCTCCTGACACAGCTGTTGTTTCTTTAAATTATGATTTATCTAATCTTATATGTGTCCACATTAAACAAACGAATAAATAAATAAATAAATAAATAAATAAATAAATAAACACATTTCACCTGAGAAACTTCAGTCCTGTTTTCGCTTTCGCGTTTCGCCAAGCGACGTGCCATATTTTGTACCAACTGGCTCTCCGTAGTGAGAGTCGTTGACAAGCAGCAGCACCAGAAGAAGAAGAAGAAGAAGAAGAAGAAGAAGACTGTTGTGGTAGAAATAAGCCTTTTCAGTCGCGACATTTTATCTGAATCAGACGGAATAAAGCGGAACACGGGCGGGTTGCAGCTGGAGGAGAGGCTCGTTGGAACAGAAGGAAGCGGTGGGTGCTGCTGTCAGCTAGCTGTTAGCTGTTAGCTGTTAGCTGTTAGCTGCTAGCTGTTAGCTGCTAGCTGCTGCTTAGCAAACAGACTGTTTGTGTCACTGAGCCGTTAGCCAGCTAGCTTACAGTGGCATGTAAGATCCCGCAGGGCTGTAGATGCTGTCAGCTGTAACGGGTGTGTGTTTTAATGTAACTGATCCGACAGAGAGTCTCGGTAACGTGTTTTATATCAAACAGCTGGTTTTAGTGGAGAAGTTAGCTAACGGTAGCTAGTTAGCTAGCACGACATACAGACATGGTTTGATTTGGCTTCTTTGACTAATTCATGAATTAAACTGTTAATTAAACTGCTGCACGATATTAACCCGAGGTGGAGGAAGTAATCGGATACTTAACTCAGGTAAAGGTAGAAGTACAGCCATATAAAAGTACTCAATCACAAGTATTCAGAATCCTGCTTTGACAGAAGTACAGTAGTATTATCACTTCATGTAGTTAAAGCAGTAAAAGTACAGTAGTATTATCACTTCATGTAGTTAAAGCAGTAAAAGTACAGTAGTATTATCACTTCATGTAGTTAAAGCAGTAAAAGTACAGTAGTATTATCACTTCATGTAGTTAAAGCAGTAAAAGTACAGTAGTATTATCACTTCATGTAGTTAAAGCAGTAAAAGTACAGTAGTATTATCACTTCATGTAGTTAAAGCAGTAAAAGTACAGTAGTATTGTTTGAACAGGCTCTAAATGAACTGGTCGTTGTTTCCCTTTATGGTTCACAGATTTATTGATCATGGTTTGATTATAGATCCATAAATGATAATTGTACCTTCCTGTGTGTCATCAGCAGGTGAGCCAGGTGAGCCAGGTGAGCCAGTCTGACAGAATGAGCTCTAAAGGAGGCAGCACCGTTCTGACCCGCCGCAACTACAGACTGGCTTCAGACACAGACAAGCCGAGAGCCACAGGTACAGTCCTCTGTACAGTACTCTGTGTAGTACTCTGTACAGTCCTCTGTACAGTCCTCTGTACAGTACTCTGTGTAGTACTCTGTACAGTACTCTGTGTAGTACTCTGTACAGTACTCTGTACAGTACTCTGTGTAGTACTCTGTACAGTCCTCTGTGTAGTACTCTGTACAGTACTCTGTACAGTACTCTGTACAGTACTCTGTGTAGTCCTCTGTACAGTACTCTGTACAGTACTGTGTACAGTACTCTGTACAGTACTCTGTGTACAGTACTCTGTACAGTCCTCTGTACAGTACTCTGTATAGTACTCTGTGTACAGTCCTCTGTACAGTCCTCTGTACAGTACTCTGTGTACAGTACTCTGTACAGTCCTCTGTACAGTACTCTGTACAGTACTCTGTGTAGTCCTCTGTACAGTACTCTGTACAGTACTGTGTACAGTACTCTGTACAGTACTCTGTGTACAGTACTCTGTACAGTCCTCTGTACAGTACTCTGTATAGTACTCTGTGTACAGTCCTCTGTACAGTCCTCTGTACAGTACTCTGTGTACAGTACTCTGTACAGTCCTCTGTACAGTACTCTGTACAGTACTCTGTGTACAGTCCTCTGTACAGTCCTCTGTATAGTACTCTGTGTACAGTCCTCTGTACAGTCCTCTGTACAGTCCTCTGTGTAGTACTCTGTGTACAGTACTCTGTGTAGTACTCTGTGTACAGTACTCTGTACAGTACTCTGTACAGTACTCTGTATAGTACTCTGTGTACAGTCCTCTGTACAGTCCTCTGTACAGTCCTCTGTGTAGTACTCTGTGTACAGTACTCTGTGTACAGTACTCTGTACAGTACTCTGTACAGTACTCTGTACAGTACTCTGTATAGTACTCTGTGTACAGTCCTCTGTACAGTCCTCTGTATAGTACTCTGTGTACAGTCCTCTGTACAGTCCTCTGTACAGTCCTCTGTGTAGTACTCTGTGTACAGTACTCTGTGTAGTACTCTGTGTACAGTACTCTGTACAGTACTGTGTACAGTACTCTGTACAGTACTCTGTGTACAGTACTCTGTGTACAGTCCTCTGTACAGTACTCTGTACAGTACTGTGTACAGTACTCTGTATAGTACTCTGTACAGTACTGTGTACAGTACTCTGTATAGTACTCTGTGTACAGTACTCTGTACAGTCCTCTGTACAGTACTCTGTATAGTACTCTGTGTACAGTCCTCTGTACAGTCCTCTGTACAGTACTCTGTGTACAGTACTCTGTACAGTCCTCTGTACAGTACTCTGTATAGTACTCTGTGTACAGTCCTCTGTACAGTCCTCTGTACAGTACTCTGTGTACAGTCCTCTGTACAGTCCTCTGTACAGTACTCTGTGTACAGTCCTCTGTACAGTCCTCTGTACAGTACTCTGTGTACAGTCCTCTGTACAGTCCTCTGTACAGTCCTCTGTGTACAGTCCTCTGTGTAGTACTCTGTACAGTCCTCTGTGTACAGTCCTCTGTGTAGTACTCTGTACAGTCCTCTGTGTACAGTCCTCTGTGTAGTACTCTGTACAGTACTCTGTGTAGTACTCTGTGTACAGTACTGTGAAGCTGCATCCAGACGATGATGTTTCAGTGATCTTTACCTGATCGGTGGTTTCAGCTCTTCTTCTACAAACTGTTGGAACTTTAATTTAAAACAAAACATCACATTCAATAAACTTTATGTTTCTTTTGTGTGTGAAAATGTAAAGATTCAGGTTCAGACAACTCAAATCTGTCTGTCTCTGTCTGTCTCTGTGTCTCTGTGTCTCTGTCTGTCTCTGTGTGTCTCTGTGTCTCTGACTGTCTCTGTGTCTCTGTCTGTCTCTGTGTCTCTGTGTCTCTGACTGTCTCTTTCTGTCTCTGTGTCTCTGTGTGTCTGTCTGTCTCTGTGTCTCTGTGTCTCTGTCTGTCTCTGTGTGTCTCTGTCTGTCTCTGTGTCTCTGTGTCTCTGTCTGTCTCTGTGTGTCTCTGTCTGTCTCTGTGTCTCTGTGTCTCTGTCTGTCTCTGACTGTCTCTGTGTGTCTGTCTGTCTCTGTGTCTCTGTTTCTCTGTGTCTCTGTGTGTCTCTGTCTGTCTCTGTGTGTCTCTGTCTGTCTCTGTGTCTCTGTGTCTCTGTGTCTCTGTCTGTCTCTGACTGTCTCTGTGTCTCTGTGTCTCTGTGTGTCTCTGTGTCTCTGTGTCTCTGACTGTCTCTGTGTCTCTGTGTCTCTGTGTCAGGTATAGTGAATGAGAAGCTGCTGAGTGACTTCCTGCACCATGTGTTCCCCTCCACCAAACAGGGACCTGCTCTGGCTTCGCTCAGGTAACATCACCATGAACAACTTATAAACCTGGAAATAAATAACACTTCTACGTCCTGTCCCCTCGTCTCAGAGTCTGTGAGTCTGTTGATGTGTTTCCAGTTAAATGTGTGAAATAAGGTGTGTCACAGGCTGAACACATGAACTCATCATTAAATGTCCACAGTTTAATTATAAAGCTCTTCATGTGTTAAAAACAGTTAGCGGTTGCTAACAAGTGTCTAAATGAGACCACAGAGGTTGTCGGGGACATTAAACGTCCTCACAGCGAACACGGAGACTCATCTGCTCACTAGTCCGTCTTTACAGGCCACTTCAGTTACACACTGTTCTGACTCTGACTTTACAACTCGTACATTGATCAGTTTATAGAAAACCTGGATAGTAATTGTGCAGTAAGACGCTCAGTGGTGGAGACGTTTAAGTCATGTGACCGTGATGTCGTCTGTTTGTAGCCTAGCATTAGCTTTTTACTGCTACATTTAAGTTACACTTCAAACATCAGAGTGGAGTTCATCTGTGGAGATTATCTGGATGAACAGAACCTGGAAGGATCAGAAACTTGTTTGACACACAGATTATTTTATGTAATAATCCAGAATCCAATAATCAATAATCCCACAGAGACACCAGAGTGATGCTAACTTCAGTTAGCTACATCATCCTGCAGCTCTGTTCGATGGATTTGCATTAAAGACCTTCATGCTCCCCTCAGGATGAACCTCTCTGACCTCACCTCCAGCGCCACCTTGAGGTTTGAGTAAAACAAGTCAGAAGAACAAAATGTGTTTGATTTGGGAAACAGGAGACGACGTGCTGCTCTGATAATAATAACTCAGTCACAGCTGGTGAAGCTGTGTGTGTGTGTGTGTGTGTGTGTGTGTGTGTGTGTGTGTGTGTTGTACCCTGACCTGGACTAGTGTTACAGTTTCCTTAAGCCAGACAGATTCATGTTACCTCTATACATAGACACACACACACACACACACACACACACACACACACACACACACACACACACACACACACAGGTTGTCATGTTGTCAGGTCACACAGTGTAAACATGTTAAATGTAGTCTCACTCACTGAACTGAAGACACTCGGCACAGATCAGCTGACGTCAGCGAAATGAGAAATCTATTCAGAAAATGTCTGAAGGACACACACACACACACACACACACACAGATGTCCTGAAGCCAATGAATAACAGGCTCAACAGGTGTCAGAGGTGTGAAATAAACCACTGCATGTTGTGATGAGTGTGATGGTACGATGTGATGATACAGTGTGATGGTACGTTGTGATGGTACGGTGTGATGAGTGATGGTACGTTGTGATGAGTGATGGTACGTTGTGATGGTACGTTGTGATGGTACGTTGTGATGAGTGATGGTACGTTTGTGATGGTACGGTGTGATGAGTGATGGTACGTTGTGATGGTACGTTGTGATGAGTGATGGTATGATGTGATGGTATAGTGTGATGGTACGGTGTGATGAGTGATGGTACGGTGTGATGGTATAGTGTGATGGTACGGTGTGATGAGTGATGGTATGGTGTGATGGTATAGTGTGATGGTATAGTGTGATGGTACGGTGTGATGAGTGATGGTATGGTGTGATGGTATAGTGTGATGGTACGGTGTGATGAGTGATAGTATAGTGTGATGGTACGTTGTGATGAGTGATGGTACGGTGTGATGGTATAGTGTGATGGTACGGTGTGATGAGTGATGGTACAGTGTGATGAGTGATGGTATAGTGTGATGAGTGATAGTATAGTGTGATGGTACGTTGTGATGAGTGATGGTACGGTGTGATGGTATAGTGTGATGGTACGGTGTGATGAGTGATGGTACAGTGTGATGAGTGATGGTATAGTGTGATGAGTGATGGTATAGTGTGATGGTACGGTGTGATGAGTGATGGTACGGTGTGATGGTATAGTGTGATGGTACGGTGTGATGAGTGATGGTATGGTGTGATGGTATAGTGTGATGGTATAGTGTGATGGTACGGTGTGATGAGTGATGGTATGGTGTGATGGTATAGTGTGATGGTATAGTGTGATGGTACGGTGTGATGAGTGATAGTATAGTGTGATGGTACGTTGTGATGGTATGGTGTGATGGTATAGTGTGATGGTACGGTGTGATGAGTGATAGTATAGTGTGATGGTACGTTGTGATGAGTGATGGTACGGTGTGATGGTATAGTGTGATGGTACGGTGTGATGAGTGATGGTACAGTGTGATGAGTGATGGTACAGTGTGATGAGTGATGGTATAGTGTGATGAGTGATGGTATAGTGTGATGAGTGATGGTATAGTGTGATGGTACGGTGTGATGAGTGATGGTACGGTGTGATGAGTGATGGTATAGTGTGATGGTACGGTGTGATGGTATAGTGTGATGGTACGGTGTGATGTATAGTGTGATGGTATAGTGTGATGGTATAGTGTGATGGTACGGTGTGATGATATAGTGTGATGGTACGGTGTGATGAGTGATGGTACAGTGTGATGAGTGATGGTACAGTGTGATGAGTGATGGTATAGTGTGATGAGTGATGGTATAGTGTGATGAGTGATGGTATAGTGTGATGGTACGGTGTGATGGTATAGTGTGATGGTACGGTGTGATGGTATAGTGTGATGGTACGGTGTGATGGTATAGTGTGATGGTACGGTGTGATGGTATAGTGTGATGGTACGGTGTGATGGTATAGTGTGATGGTATAGTGTGATAGTATAGTGTGATGGTATAGTGTGATGGTATAGTGTGATGGTACGGTGTGATGAGTGATGGTACAGTGTGATGAGTGATGGTATAGTGTGATGGTACGGTGTGATGGTATAGTGTGATGGTACGGTGTGATGGTACGGTGTGATGAGTGATGGTACGGTGTGATGGTATAGTGTGATGGTACGGTGTGATGGTACGGTGTGATGGTATAAAGTGATGGTATAGTGTGATGGTACGGTGTGATGAGTGATGGTACGGTGTGATGGTATAGTGTGATGGTACGGTGTGATGGTACGGTGTGATGGTATAAAGTGATGGTATAGTGTGATGGTACGGTGTGATGAGTGATGGTACGGTGTGATGAGTGATGGTATAGTGTGATGGTACGGTGTGATGGTATAGTGTGATGGTATAGTGTGATGGTACGGTGTGATGAGTGATGGTACGGTGTGATGAGTGATGGTATAGTGTGATGGTACGGTGTGATGGTATAGTGTGATGGTACGGTGTGATGGTATAGTGTGATGTCATAGATAATTTCAAGAAGAATAAATAAAAGCTGATTTATTGTTTTTAATGTGATGACTGTAAACACTCAGCATCAGCTGTTTAAATGACTACGTGTTGTAAATGATGCTCAGGCTGGACTTAAATCCTGGTTTAAGTTTAAATTCTGTTGCACCACACTCAAGTTTAAACTATGATCCAGTACTAACTTTAAACTGAGACTGGAGGAGGTTTAATTTTTAACATCGCTCTCTTTTAAGAGGGTTAGTGTTAACCCTAACCCCTAAGCCTTCCTCTTTTAGGAACTGAACCAAATAAAAAAACGACAGAGTGAAACCAGATGAGTTTTCTGATGAGCAGTCTGTGCTAACAAAGCTGTGCTAATTCAGTAAAACACACATTTAGTTTCTCAGACATGCTTCACAATAAAAGCTGTTTATTATAAAAACAACATCAGGAACTAAACACGACTCCTGAAACAGCTCAAATCAAACATGATGTCACTACACAGTGATTTTAATAAGGAATACAGAGCAGATGAAAGTTAACAGGTTATAAAAGGTCCTGAAAGCAAACTGATTTATTTCTGTTTTTATTTTAATTCAGGCAGCACATTGATCAAACTCTAACTTCGCTGTACAGAGCAGATGAGCTCTGCCTTAAATCTGATTACTCTGACCCGACTGATCAGAACTGATCTTAGATCACATCAGTCTTTGTGTCTGTGGAGTTTCTGGATGTTCAGGACACATTTTAGCCCAACAGAGCCACTGACATGACGACCTGCAGGCCAGAAAGTAATCAGAGTACAGCTGCAGACTGAAGAGGCTGTCACATTCACTATGTTGTGTTATTAATGTGTGTGATCACACCTGGACAACAACATGGACACAAACTGAACAAAACATTAGCAACAGTTGGACAGTTTGCAGAAATATTAAGAATAATGAACAACATAACTAAAGATGAGTGATGTCATTTCCTGTTTCCTCCTCTTCACAGGAAGCCGCTGGGTTTCCAGGACCTCAGTGCTCACCTGGAGAGACTGGTGTCTGAGGGAGAGCCCAGTGAGGACAGAGCAGGTACACACACACAGAGACAGACACACACAGAGACACACACACAGACACAGACACACACACACAGACAGACAGACAGACACACAGAGACAGACAGACAGACACACAGAGACAGACACACACACACACACAGACAGACAGAGACAGACAGAGACACAGACAGACAGAGACAGACAGAGACACAGACAGACACACAGAGACAGACACACACACACACAGACAGACAGACAGACAGACACACACACACACAGAGACAGACAGAGACACACACACACAGAGACAGACAGAGACACACACACACAGAGACAGACAGAGACACACACACACAGAGACAGACACACACAGAGACAGACACAGAGACAGACACACACAGAGACAGACACACACAGACAGACACACACACAGACAGACACAGACAGAGAGACAGACAGACAGACACACACACACACACACACACAGACACAGAGAGAGACAGACAGACAGACAGACACAGAGACAGACAGACACAGACAGACAGACAGACAGACACACAGACAGACACACAGACACACACACAGACACACAGACACACACACAGACAGACACACAGACAGACACACACACAGACAGACACACAGACACACACAGACAGACACACACACAGACACACACACACAGACACACAGACAGACACACACACACACACACACAGACACACACACACAGACACACAGACAGACACACACACACAGACACACACACAGACACACACACACAGACACACAGACAGACACACACACACAGACACACACACAGACACACAGACAGACACACAGACAGACACACAGACAGACAGACACTTCATGTTGTTGAACTCTGTCTGCAGATCAGCCTGTTGAAGGTCGTCTCGGTCCACAGCCGGTCGTCCTCGACCACACCAGCGGCTTCGAAGGACTTCTGTTTGTAGATGATGATCTGCTCGGGGTGAGACGACCTGTTATAGATGATTAAACCTTCATCAGAAGAGCTGCCGCCATCGAGCGACTGTGACCAGCTCTTTGCTGCCATTACTGCGGTTCAGCTGACAGTCTGTGGCTATTTAAACATGGTGGTGAGCAGTGATGGTGTCTGATTTTCAGGCCGTCACGATTTAGATTCTCAAATGATTCTAAGAAAAAGATCTTTCAGTTTTTTCACCGTAACTAAGAACACAATTCAGTATTTTTCTCTCCACCTCGTCTACTTTCACACATCTGAAGAAAAAAAACATCAGTTAAAAGAGGACACAGCTAGCCAAGCGTTAGCCTGCAGCTAGCTTAGCATTAGCCTGCAGCGTGACTTCCAGACTCTTCTCCTGTGTGATGAAGATGATCAGCTGACTGATACCAGAGGAAACTCTGACAGCGTCGGACATGTTGGTTTATTTTCTCACTCAGAGATCCTTTATTGAGGTGTTTGTGAAAGAGGGTTCACTCTGGACAGATTAGAGAAACTGAACTTTGTAACAAACTCAATTTCTGTCCGTGTAGTTTCTTGTTGGGTCACTGAAGGCTGCTGTTGTTGTTGATTTACGGTGAATATTATTTGAACTTGTCATAAAGATGGCAGGATGAAGTCCTGGTGGTGTAAGATACTCTCATCTTTGTAAAGTCGTCAGTGCTGAATGAAAATGTTTAAATTGAAAATCCAGTTGGAGATTTTTAGAATTGTGACTGTAATGATTATAAATCAACAAGCTAACAGTGACTTCCTGGATCAGCATCATGCTCTACAGGAGCTTCAGTCACGTTTCTTAGTCAAATTAAAATCCTGTCATGTGACGGCAGCTTGTTCAACTTTTCTTTTGAGGTAAAGATGGTCAGACAATACTTGTAACCATAGCAGCAACACATATCCCCGGTCTTGTTTCTGTGTTTAATGATTTTTAATGAGTCTTTCAAGTTCTATTGATTTTACTTTTATTGATTTCAGGTGATCGGCCACAGCAACTTCAGCTCCATCAGAGCCACCACGTGTGTTTACAAAGGTAAAACAACTTCCTGTCTGCTGATGATGAAAAAGGAAGTGAGGTGTTTGTGTCCGTCTCTGATAAAATGTTCTGTCTCATGTTGTGTCCGAATCTACAAACTGTGTGTCAGACCGCAGCATGTGTGTGAACATGTGTTTACGTTCTGCACACGGATTAATGTTGACATCAGTTTGGTCTCCTGCTGTGAGTCAGCTGCTACACCTGAACGTGTTGTGATTAACACTTAATGAGAGCGAGTTATCAAACGAGCTGTGGTGGGAGACATCAGACAGACGGTCTGAACCACCGCTGCTGCTGTTTTACTGCGTAATGTCCCTTTAAATCCAGAATAAAGACGACCTTCTCTCTCTGCAGGGAAGTGGGCCTACGAGGTTCTGATCTCCTCCCAGGGCCTGATGCAGATCGGCTGGTGTACTCTCAACTGTCGCTTCAACCAGGAGGTACACACACACACACACACGCACACACACACACACACACGGCCCAAATAATGAAGAATTTGTCAGAAACAGTGAATCACTAAATTGAGTGATTTTATCAGGGAGTCTGGTGAATTTCTCTCCCTCTTCACCTCCTTACTGTTGTTGACTGTAGCTGATGTGGCTACTTTGACCTGTAATATGTTGTGTTCATATTTGCTGTGCTGCAAAACGATGTGAATTATTGTTAATAACAATCAGATACATAAATTAACACAATCAGTGTTGTTATTTCATGTTTCTGAGTGATGAGCCAATCATTGGGTTAAAACAAGTGTGTGTGTGTGTGTGCGTGCGCGTGTGCGTGCACGTGTGGGTGTGGGTGTGCGTGTGTGTCCTCAGGAGGGTGTGGGTGACACTCCTGACTCTTACGCCTACGATGGAAACAGAGTGAGAAAGTGGAACGTGACGACCACAAACTACGGGAAGGTGAGCAGAGCCAGTTTGTGTTGTGTGTTGTGTGTCTGTGTGTGAAGGATGATGTCACCTGTCACAGACAAAACATTCAGAACAATAACGTTTATTTTTGTGTGTTTAATGATCAAAATATGAAGTGTTTCACACGCAGCAACTGAATAACTGAAACAGTCATCACAGTCCCGTCAGGTTCTCATGTAATGGTGACGTTCACTGCTCCAGTAAACAGAACGGACCTTAGATACGACTCAGCACCAGGAGACACACTCGTCCAATCAGCTCATTGAACCCTCCGGCACAGCTGTTAGCCACACAGCTAATGTTATGCTAGCAAGATTCAGTCAGTAACACTGCGTACGGTCGACAGACAGTCAATACGGATGTTTTCTGTCTTCTGCAGCTCGCTTACAAAATACATACTGTTGCTTCATCACGACTTCATCACGACTTCATCACGACTTCATCATCACTTCATCACGACTTCATCATGTCTTCATCCCTTCATCACGACTTCATCATGACTTCATCATGACTTCATCATGACTTCATCATGACTTCATCACTTCATCACGACTTCATCACGACTTCATCATCACTTCATCATCACTTCATCACGACTTCATCACGACTTCATCACGACTTCATCATGACTTCATCCCTTCATCACGACTTCATCACGACTTCATCACGACTTCATCATCACTTCATCACGACTTCATCATGTCTTCATCCCTTCATCACGACTTCATCACAACTTCATCATGACTTCATCATGACTTCATCACGACTTCATCATGACTTCATCACTTCATCACGACTTCATCATGACTTCATCACGACTTCATCACGACTTCATCACGACTTCATCATGACTTCATCCCTTCATCACGACTTCATCACGACTTCATCACTTCATCACGACTTCATCATGACTTCATGACTTCATCACTTCATCACGACTTCATCACGACTTCATCATGACTTCATCCCTTCATCATGACTTCATCACGACTTCATCACAACTTCATCACGACTTCATCACGACTTCATCACGACTTCATCATCACTTCATCACAACTTCATCACGACTTCATCACGACTTCATCACGACTTCATCACTTCATCACGACTTCATCATGACTTCATCATGACTTCATCATGACTTCATCACTTCATCACGACTTCATCACAACTTCATCCCTTCATCATGACTTCATCATCACTTCATCACAACTTCATCACGACTTCATCACGACTTCATCACTTCATCACGACTTCATCACGACTTCATCATGACTTCATCATCACTTCATCACAACTTCATCACGACTTCATCATGACTTCATCATGACTTCATCCCTTCATCGAGACTTCATCACTTCATCACTTCATCACGACTTCATCATCACTTCATCACGACTTCATCACAACTTCATCCCTTCATCATGACTTCATCATGACTTCATCATCACTTCATCACGACTTCATCACGACTTCATCACGACTTCATCACGACTTCATCATCACTTCATCACGACTTCATCACGACTTCATCACGACTTCATCACGACTTCATCATCGTGCACAACTACGACCCTCTTGCTTCTGTATCCGTCGCAGCCTTAGCACGAGATTTTAGAGCACAGCGAACGCAGCACTGACTCTTACAGGTCTGCTGTGGCTCAGGGTAGAGCCAGCATCTTGTTATCGGAAGGTCGCTGGTCGAGACCCCTGGTCTGCATGTCGATACTGAACCCCAAACTGCTCCTGATGTGCTGGTCGGCACCTTGCATGGCAGCCACCTCCATCAGTGTATGAATGTATAAATTACTGTAAGTCGCTTTGGACAAAAGCGTCTGTAAATGCTGTAAATGTAAAGGTCCAGTGTGTAATATCGAGTATTTAGAGACATCTAGTGGTGACGTTCCAGATCACAAAGCTCCAGAAGCTACGGTGGCCCCTCAGGGACAAGAAACTCATTTTCTAAATATGGACTCGTTCAAAACAGCGTCGAGTATTTCTACTAACTCAAGTGAAGAGGTGAAGATGTATTTAGTGATTTAGTCTATAAAATATAAGTTGTAAGTAAATAAAAATAAATGAGGCTCATACAGAGAAATGATGGAGTTTATTAACTGAGTGATGATCAGACGTCTCCTCAGTCCATCTGTCACACTGAGTCTTTGACTGTCTTCATCACACTCAGCTCTAAATATCAGTTATGCCTCCATGAGTCGTCTCACTGCAGCAGACGAGGAATAAATCTGAATAAATGTTGCTGACGTGACGTTGCCGCAGCGGGGAGAAGTATATATTACAGTCTAATGTTTAACGCTACTCTGAGCTGTCCAGCAGAAACAAACATTTCTCTGTCATCAGATTTCCATCTGAAAGGCAGCTCCAGTGTTTATTCTTGTTTTTTCCGTCGCTGGTCTCGATCTCATTTAGCGTCTCGGAGTTTTTGTGTCTTCGACGATGATTCACACTCCTGTGATGATCGTCCGTCCTTCATCAGGTCGTGGTTTCAAACTTCTCTCAATACAAATAGTTTGGCAGGAAACAGCAGCTACTCGCTCGTCTTCTTCTTCTTCATCTTCCGAGAGATGCTGAGGACGTGCAAGGACAACTACAGGAGGAAGCTGGAGGCCAAACTCCAACAGAACAGTGTGAGGGATGTGTGGACAGGAATGAAGCACATCACGGGGATGAAGGGGAAAGACAGGCAGACGTCAGGGAGCCTGGATAGAGCAGACCAGTTGAACCAGTTTTTTAACAGGTTTAGCTCACCTCCTGCCACCCCTCCGACACCCCCTGCCCCCCACACACCCACACTGTCCCAAATGGCTCGACCCACCCCCAGCTTTCTCCTGTACAGCACCTCTCCATCTGCCCCCCCTCCTTGTCCCCCACATCCTCCTCCTCCACCTCCACTGAAGACATCTGCACCAACCCAACGGTGACTACAGGCCAGGTAAAGAGGCAGCTGGAAAGACTACACCAGCGAAAGGCTGCAGGCCCTGATGGCATCACACCCAGGATCCTGAAGACCTGTGCCAGCCAGCTGTCTCCTGTACTGGCACATCTGTACAACCGGAGCCTGAGTCTGGAGAAAGTCCCAATGCTGTGGAAGACATCCTGCTTGGTTCTGGTCCCCAAGAAGTCGAGACCATCCGACCCGGCAGACTACAGACCAGTCGCCCTCACATCTCATGTGATGAGGGTCCTGGAGAGACTGGTCTTAGCCCAGCTGAGGCCACAGGTGAGGACGTATCTGGACCCTTTGCAAATTGCCTATCAGCCCCATGTAGGAGTCGATGATGCCGTCATCTACCTGCTGCAACGAGCCCATATGCATCTGGATGGTGGAGGAGGCACTGTGAGGATCACATTCTTTGATTTCTCCAGTGCTTTCAACACCATTCAACCTCTGCTACTGGGTGAGAAGCTGCAGGTGATGGGTGTTGACGACGCATGGATCTCCTGGATTACTGACTACCTGACAGGCAGGCCACAGTTTGTCCGTCTGGGCAGTGTCCTGTCTGATGTGGTGGTCAGTGATACAGGAGCTCCACAGGGAACTGTGCTTTCTCCCTTCCTCTTCACCTTATACACCACTGACTTTCAGTACAACTCTGAGTCGTGTTACCTGCAGAAGTTTTCTGACGACTTGGCTGTTGTCGGGTGTGTAAGAGAGGGAGAGGAGGGGGAGTACAGGACACTGGTGGACAACTTTGTTGAGCGGTCCGAACAGAATCACCTGAGGCTGAATGTCAACAAGACCAGAGAGATGGTGATTGACTTCAGGAGGAAGAAGATGCCTTCACAGCCACTACGGATCAGGGGGGAGGTGGTGGAAGAGGTGGACGACTACAAGTACCTGGGAGTGGTGATTGACAACAGACTGGACTGGAAATCTAATACCGAGGCTGTGTACAAGAAGGGGATGAGCAGACTCTATTTCCTGAGGAAGCTGAGAGCCTTCAACGTGTGCAGCAAGATGTTGGAGATCTTCTACCAGTCTGTTGTTGCCAGTGCCATTTTCTTTGCTGCTGTGTGTTGGGGCAGCAGCATCAGAGCCAGCGACACTAACAGACTTGATAAAATCATCAGGAAGGCTCCGTACTCGGTCTCAGGCTGGACTCTTTTGAGACCGTGGTGGAGAGGAGAACGCTGAAGAAACTCTTATCCATCATGGACAATGATCAGCACCCTCTCCATCACACAGTAGACAGACAGCGGAGTA
Source organism: Pagrus major (assembly GCF_040436345.1). Classification (NCBI taxonomy): domain Eukaryota; kingdom Metazoa; phylum Chordata; class Actinopteri; order Spariformes; family Sparidae; genus Pagrus; species Pagrus major. Next base: position 29,847,845 of record NC_133233.1, read on the forward strand.
CCTTCTCTCACAGGCTGCTTCAGCTCCGCTGTCGAAGGGACAGATACAGGAAATCTTTCCTGCCACGTGCCATCACACTGTACAATAACAGCTAAAACTCTGGTCATGACATACAGTCTCTACGCACTTTATATGTTTTTACACTGTTCTGCACCTCATCTGTTCACTGCACCTTATACTTTATTTTGCACTACAATCAATACTGCTTATTTATACATTTTTTATACATATTTTTAATATATATACATTTTTTATATTACATTTTATATAACTATGTTAATATGTCGAGGTTGTTCTTTTTTATTTCATTGTGTTGTCATTGTCTCTGTGTGTAATGCTGCTGCTACACTTTAATTTCCCAGCTTGGGGTCAATAAAGTATGTCTATCCATCCATCCATCCATCCATCATCCATCCATCCATCCATCCAGCCATCCATCCATCCATCCATCCATCCATCCATCCATCCATCCATCCATTCATCATCCATCCATCCAGCCATCCATCCATCATCCATCCAGCCATCCATCATCCATCCATCCATCATCCATCCATCCATCCAGCCATCCATCATCCATCCATCCATCCATCCATCCATCCATCATCCATCCATCCATCCAGCCATCCATCCATCCATCCATCCATCATCCATCCATCCATCCATCCATCCATCATCCATCCATCCATCCAGCCATCCATCCATCCATCCATCCATCCAGCCATCCTGTATTTCCGGCGGCCGCCCACTGAATTTAAAAACGTGAAAGGCCCTCACTAGAGCCAGGTTTGTCCACTCTGGGCTACTGTAGAAACACGACGGTGCAACATGGCGACCTTGGTGGAGGGAGACCTGCTCCCTGTGTAGATATAAACGTCTCAGTCTAAGGTCATGAAAACACAACGACTCTTATTTTCAGGTGATTAAACACTAATTAAAACGGACTTATGAATATTAGGATGCTGCGTCATATCACACACTGGACCTTTAAGTGACAAGGACGATAATGCATTTTCCCTCATCAGCTGGAAATGGAGTAGAAATGCAGCGTGTGTGTTACAGCGCCACCCTATGGTGTTGAGAGGATGGTGCACTGAAGGACTACACTTAATAACACTAAATACACAATACACTAAATTTAATTTATGGTGTCTGCAGTCAGCTGATGTTAATGCTGCTCGTTTTAGAAACAGGCTGCAGAGCATTAATGTAGAGCAGTAATCAGCAGTTTGACTGAAGGTGTCCAGACGTGTCTGTATGTAACAAGTATTCACCTCGACCACAGTGTCACTGATGACGAACTGAAACCTGCTCATAACGTTGTGTTTCCTCAGTCGTGGGCGGCTGGAGACATCGTCAGCTGTCTGATCGACCTGGACGAGGGAACCATCACCTTCTGCTTGTGAGTAAATAATCTCAGTTAGATCCAGTTTCACTGTTTCTGTGCATCTGCTCGGTGAATATAATAATAATACACTTTATTTATGGAGCACCTTTAGTGTTAGTGTTTAGAAAAACAAGCTAAAGCAGGAAACGTAGGAAGACAGTGCGAGAGAAGAAACACAAGAAGCCTCGTCTGAGGAGAGTTAACACAAGAAGACAGAACAGAAGAAGAGTCAGTATGAGTCGTTACAACTAAGAGAAATAAAAGACATAAAACAGGTACAATCTCAGAAGATGTAAAGCAAGAGACAAATAAAAGAATAAAATCAATGAAGGACGATAAGAAGACGACTTCACATCAGAGGTATTAAGATTCAGAGGAAGGATGATAAATAGATCAGAATAAATTAAAACGGATAAATAGACTCAGAGCAGTAAGAAGAATAGAGACTCATCTCCTGATGGTGAAAGCTTTAGATCTGAGCCTCGACTGAATATAAATATGATTATAATATTATCTTTACATCTGAATTAATGAAGTCTTAATCACCACAAACAGTTTATCTAAATTATTTGATCTATCTCATAAATTCGAGGAGCAGACGGATCATCAGCCTGGCAGATCATCTCTGTGATGTCCAGCATGTTTCTGATTGTTGGTATCAACACGGAATAATGTGAATCTGTGAAGTAACTAGTTACTAATGTAATCATATACATGTAGTGGAGAAGTTTAAAGTAGCAGAAGATGGAAATACTCAAGTAAAGTTCCTCAAAACTCTACTTAAGAACAGTAGTTGAGTAAATTACTTAGTTACTTTCCGTCTACATTTTGACAGTAAGGTTTTCATTTTTACTTTAACTGTGTATCAGTCCCAGATATCGATTATCAGTGTTCTTGATTACTAATAATCTTTATCAGTATCGACCTGAAACAACCAACATCAGTAGAGCTGAAACGATTACTCGAGTAACTCGAATAATTCGTTTACAAAAAATGATCGAAGCAAATCCTCTGCCTCGAGGCTTCGTTTAATTCCTATCACCCGCGTTATGTGGCCTGCTTAGCTCAGGGATCATTTTTCCACACGGACTGTTATTGCAGACACACACCACTACGTTCAGAATTGAGTGGGCGCGATGGCGGAGAGCCAAGAAACCGTCCGTAAAAGACAGAGAAGGTCCAAAGTTTGGGATCATTTCACACTTAAAAAAGAAGATAAAGTGCAATGTGTCTACTGCAATGCAGAACTGGCGTACCACAATAGCACGTCAACAATGATTCAACATCTGAACCGAAAGCATCCAGTTGTTAACACCAGCTCACCAAGCGTCGCCGACACAAGCTAACGTAAACATTGATGTTAGCTAATTCAACGTAGCCTGCCATCGCTAGTTAGAGCGTATGGTGTTTGTAGAGGCTGTAGCCTGATGTCGCTATGACTAGATATCATGTTAAGATGTGGAAACTAATTCGTGTTAAATTGCAAGAGAGTAATAGCCTACACCAAATAACACACACACACACACACACACACACACACACACACACACACACACACACACACACTCGGCTCGTCTCTCTCACTCTCCCTCACACACGCGTGCACACACAAGCAAACACACACCCTTACTCCCGGTGTTAGGAATAGTTGGAATAAATACCTGTATGTTTTTTTCAGGAATAAAAGCCAATTGCTTGGTCTGTTTAACAGGCCTGTCATTTCGTTATGCATTATTTGGTATTGTTGTTTAATAATGCAAAATTATTTTTTATTAGATTAATCGATTAATCGATGGGATAATCGGTAGAATACTCGATTCTAAAAATATTCGATAGTTGCAGCCCTAGATCAGTGATCTGCCACAGGTGATTCAAACTGTGTGTGTGTGTGTGTGTGTGTGTGTGTGCGCGCGCGCGCGCGCGCGTGTGTGTGTGCATGTGTCCTCAGGAACGGCCAGTCTCTGGGCACGGCATTCACCAACATTAAGATGGGTCCGGGTGTGGCTTACTTTCCTGCCATCAGTCTCTCCTTCAAGGAGTCGGTGGCTTTTAACTTCGGCAGCCGACCTCTCAGATATCCTTCAGTCTGCTACACACACACACACACACACACACACACACACACACACACACACACACACACACAGAGTGAAGACTCACAGCAGAAAACTGATGAACTGATTCACTGTTTAAATGTGATCCTTGTTCGGGCTTGTTGTGTGGAGACCATTTAACCAAACTCCATTCATTAATCATGTGTTTTTAGGATCCTTTGTTGAATGTTACTTACTGACAGCAGTTGGAACATTAAATATGAGCCTTCTGTAAATGATCACGTCTGTGATCACAGCAGACGAGCTGTGTGGAGACATCTGATGTTTAAATCATCTCCAGCTGCTTCAGCTGTTCAGCAGAACGCTGCAACTCTGTTTTACTGTGAAGCTCCAGAAATGTTCTGTGGACTACGAGACTTCACCTGACTTTATATCATCAGGAGGAGATGATGGCTGAGCCTGACTTTATATCATCAGGAGGAGATGATGACTGAGCCTGACTTTATATAATCAGGAGGAGATGATGGCTGAGCCTGACTTTATATAATCAGGAGGAGATGATGACTGAGCCTGACTTTATATCATCAGGAGGAGATGATGACTGAGCCTGACTTTATATCATCAGGAGGAGATGATGACTGAGCCTGACTTTATATCATCAGGAGGAGATGATGGCTGAGCCTGACTTTATATCATCAGGAGGAGATGATGGCTGAGCCTGACTTTATATCATCAGGAGGAGATGATGGCTGAGCCTGACTTTATATCATCAGGAGGAGATGATGACTGAGCCTGACTTTATATAATCAGGAGGAGATGATGACTGAGCCTGACTTTATATCATCAGGAGGAGATGATGAGTGAGGTTACACATTTAGTTTTTCGTCACCTTGTCCTTGTTCTCGCGGACGGTGTTTGTCTTTAACCCGAGTGTGTCTCACGTACCCTGTGGACGGATACCTGCCCCTCCAGAACCCCCCGACTGCAGACCTGGTCAAAGCTCACAAACTGCTGGGCTACATGAAGAACGTCCTCGGCACCGCCATCGACACTCAGGTACGACCAGCTGACCGGTCATCCTGGATTTATTCATCGTCTGCACTGTGTGAATAATTAATGAGCTCAACTGAAATGTGTGTGGAACAAATCATTTCTGACCCAGATTGAACTCAGGGAGGAGTTTATCTGGATCTCTGATAGATGAAGGAACTTCCTGTTTTCAGTGTGTCTGATGATGAGGTCATGATGTCTGCAGCTCTTTGTCTGTTTGTTGTGTTGCTGAAGATGCCTCCTTGTGTTTGTGTCATCTGCAGGAGGAGAAGCTGGTGGAGAAGGACTGTGCTGTGTGGAGGCTTCATGGAGACCCCACCGTCCTGATCACTCTGGCTCACATCTTCAACCACTTCGCTCCTCTCATGGTGATGCCACCTCCTCTCTTTGTGTTTGTGTGTCAGAAAATATCTGGTTCTTTGATATAAAGTCAAAAGTACAAGAATCTGTGGGCGTAAACACGTCAGGGGAGAAGTTAACTACAACTCCCAAGATGCAATCTGACATGAAGTATCCAATCAATGACTCTGAAAGTGGTGTCAGCTGTTCTCTAAAGGTGAGATGAAGTTGACTGCTGAAAAAACTGATTTCACAATCTGTGAATGATTAAATGAATTCAGTTTTAACTTTACGAGTAAGTCAACACCTGTCTGTGCCTCAGCAGCTGAGGATCATGGGTAATGTAGGAATCACAATCAAACAGGTAACATGCACCTGATGATGGTTCCATCCTCAGGAGAGTCCTCCTGAGTTTGGAGAACTGGTGAAGTGGCAGCAGGTACAGAAACAGCTGATTCTGATATCTGTGTCTGTTTGGCACCACCTGGTGGTCAGAACCAGAACAGTCACTGAACTACACCACATTAAAAATATTAAAATACAAAACAGACAGAAGAACCAACAGAAATACTCGAGTAAAAGTAAAGATATGGTGTCAAAGTATTGCTCTGGTAAAAGTGAACATCATCCATATGAAGAGTACTCGAGTAAAAGTCTGAAGTATCTGATACTAAATGTAATTAAATATCAAAAATACCAGTAAAAATAAATTCAGTATTTTTTTCTGATTATTACAATTTAAGTTTTAAAAACACTGATTAAATTAAATACATTTAAAAATGTAACTAACAAAACTGCAAAGTAACTAGTGAGTAAAGTAATCAAATACATGTAGTGGAGGAGAAGTATGAAGTAACTCACGTGAAGTACAACTACCTCAGAACTAAGCACAGTACTTGAGTAAATGTACTTAGTTACATTCCAACACTTCAGTTACAGAAAATCAATTTTAAAGATTTTCGTGTGTGTGTCTGTGTGTGTGTGTGTGTGTGTGTTTGTGTGTTGTGTGCGTGTGTGTTTGTGTGTGTGTCTGTGTGAGTGTGTGTGTGTGTCTGTGTCTGTCTCTGTGTGTGTGTGTGTCTGTCTGTGTGTGTGTCTGTGTGTGTGTGTCTGTGTGTGTCTGTCTCTGTGTGTGTGTGTGTGTGTGTGTGTGTGTGTGTGTGTGTGTGCGCAGTGTAAGGTGTACCTGGTGGAGGACGTGCTGATGAACTTCCTGTTGGGGATTCTGGAGGGAGGAGGTTCAGTGGACGAACACCCGCTGATCCAACAACTACTGGACCTGTTCTGGCTCCTGATGGAGGTGTACACACACACACAGACACACAGACACACACACACACACACACACACACACACACACACACACACACACACACACACACACACACACACACACACACACACATAACACACACACACACACACACATAACACACGCAAGTCGCAAGTAACTCTCTCTCTCTGACCTGTCTGTCTCTCTCTGTCTCTCTCTCTGACCTGTCTGTCTCTCTCTGACCTGTCTGTCTCTCTCTGACCTGTCTCTCTCTCTCTCTGACCTGTCTGTCTCTCTCTCTGACCTGTCTGTCTCTCTCTCTGACCTGTCTGTCTCTCTCTGACCTGTCTCTCTCTCTCTCTGACCTGTCTCTCTCTCTCTCTGACCTGTCTGTCTCTCTCTCTGACCTGTCTGTCTCTCTCTCTGACCTGTCTGTCTCTCTTTCTGACCTGTCTCTCTCTCTCTCTGACCTGTCTCTCTCTGACCTGTCTCTCTCTCTGACCTGTCTGTCTCTCTGTCTGTCTGTCTGTGTGCAGGACTATGAGGTGAATGAGTGTCTGAAGCAGCTGATGATGTCACTGTTGAGGGCGTACCGTTTCTCCCCCATCATCCCTGACCTGGGCTTCCAGGTGAGACACACACCTGTCTGTCTGTCTGTCTGTCTGTCTGTCTGTCTGTCTGACCGACCTCTGATGTGTCTGTGTTTCAGATCCACTACCTGCGTCTCACCACGGCCATCCTGCATCATGAGAAGTCCAGGAAGTACCTGCTCAACAACGTCTTATATCCTTCTGTGGGTCCAAACTGGTAGCTGCTGTTCTGATGTAACTCCTGAGATTCACTGAATGTTGTCCTGAACACAGCTTCACGTTTGACGTTCTGCGTTCAGTCGTGTTTTTCTACATCAAGACTCCTCTGAGGGTGAAGGAGGCGGGGCTAGAGGAGCTCATCCTGACCACCTGGTGGCCCACACACTTTGACAAGGAGGTAAACACTGTGAGCCAGTTAACATACTGTTTCTACAGAAGGTGAATTATTATCGGATGGAGCCGTCAGACGAGTCCGAACCAAAGACTTCTGCACAAATACATTGATTCGTTCATCTCCAGTCGGACTGAACGGTTAATTCAAATATGATCCAAGTCTCAACATGGCCTGGTTCTGTCCGAGTCTCACAGGCTGAACACATAAACTCATCATTAAATGTCCACAGTTTAATTATGAAGCTCTTCATGTGTTAAAAACAGTTAGCGGTTGCTAACAAGTGTCTGAATGAGACTACAGAGGTTGTCGGGGACATTAAACGTCCTCACAGCGAACACGGAGACTCATCTGCTCACTAGTCCGTCTTTACAGGCCACTTTAGTTACACACTGTTCTCACTCTGACTTTACAACTTTACATTGATCAGTTTATAGAAAACCTGGATAGTAATTGTGCAGTAAGACGCTCAGTGGTGGAGACGTTTAAGTCATGTGACCGTGATGTCGCCTGTTTGTAGCCTATTAGCTTGTTACTGCTACACATTTAATTTACACTTCAAACATCAGAGTGGAGTTCATCTGTGGAGATTATGTTGACTGACACTAACTTCAGTTAGCTACAAACACACATCATCACTACAGCTCTCTGAACTGACACAACAAATGTTACATCATCACCATTTTAATAGTTTTTCAGCGATAATGAAAATTGTGAAGCAAAAAAAATCATTCACACTAATTATAAATCACATTAACATTCAAAATAAGATTTTTACCATGTTGTGCAGTCTTAAAGGAGCACTACGTGGTTTTGGAAAAGAAATTCAAAGTCAATATTTTAATATTAGCAATATTAATGAGGTAATAATACAAACTGTCTCCATCAGTGAGTAAACCAGCTGTTCTCAGAGGAGAACACTGTTTGAAGCTAGAAAGGTGGCAGGGTCCGCCACATATAAACAAAGTAAAACTCCTTTAGGGTCAGTTTGTTTATTCAGTCATGAAGACAAATAGTTTGTTAATGAAGATCTTTCTCTTCACCAGAACTACAGACTGCTCCTTTAAGTTCAGGCTGCATTCAGTCATATGTGTTTATTTATTTAATAATTCATGAATGAATTTAAATGATAAGTTCACGTTGTTGGTGTGTATTTTCATCAAGGTTAATTATTAAAATGAATTCCTCGTCGGTTCTTCTGTGTTCACGTGAGAACGTTTGTTCTTTCGTGGCTCGTCGACTCTTTACTGAGAATTTGTGGCATTTATTGATTATTTTGTGTTTTTATTGGTTGAATGATTTGTAGTTATATTTCAGCAGCTTACAGTCTAATTCTGCTGCATCGCCAACATTTAACATCAACACATCCAGTAACTAAAGCAGTCAGACAGACGTAGTGGAGTAAAAAGTAGAGGAGGAGGAGAGAGTGACAGGAAGACTGACTGACTGATTATTGATCAGTGACTGTAGGTATTGATTTGTTGTGTATTTTGCCGTCAGGGGAAAGACGAGCGCGAGCCTGCAGATGAAAGTGCAGACGAGCGACTGAGACGGCGAGCGTACGAGAGAGGCTGCCAGAGGCTGAAGAAGAGGATCGAAGGTCAGACAGACATTTAATTCATCCTGCTGCTCACAGCTGAACTCAGAGTTAATGTTCGCCTTATATAACAGTAACCAGTAACTAAGTACTTTTACTCCACTACCTTTGTCTGACAGCTTTAGTTACTTCAAGATTTGAAAAACAGAATACATGAAATGATCATCTTAAACTGAATCCTTCACAGTTTGATCAGGCTGAAGGCGTCACTGTGGCTCATTGTCACCACAAGCAATCAGCGGATTCATGGAGAAAATAATCAGCAATGAATCCAGAATGAAAAGAATCATTGGAACAAAATACTCGAGTAACATTTTCAGAGTATTGTTACTTGGGGTCTTTGTACTCTGGCGGACGTTGTGAAACATTTCCTGACTCTGTTCTCCTCAGTGGTGGAGGAGCTGCAGGTTCAGATCCTCAAGCTGCTGCTGAACAACAAAGACAAATCTACGGTACGTACAGCTGATCCAGGGTTTATCATTTTATCTTTGAACGGTCCAATCAGAAACAGCCAACAGGTCTGAACACCTGGAGACCTGCAGGTGTGAGTGTTCAGATCAGATGTCCACGTGTCCGTCCTCCTCCTGCGTCACTGATCTTTACGTCGTAGTCTTGTTTCACAGCTGCCTCCTGCTGACACATTATTTCTCTTTTTTTATCTAATACAGTATGATTGTCTGTCCGTGTGCTGCTGTTACGCCCTAATGTCTCCTCTGTGGATCAATGAAAGGATAGTCTTTAAATAATAAATAAACTTGTTACAACGAGGGAAAAGAGAAGCAACATAAAACCAGATGTTGTTCAAAACCACAGTTATTATTTACTGGAGCTCAGAAATGGTTACTAACAGAGGGAGCTGAGGCAAAACTACGACTGCTGAACCAAAGAGACTCTTTAAAAAACAGAAGTTACCATCTCATCTTAAAATAAACCTAATATGAAAGTAAAGCCTCACTGTTTGTTAAACCTCGTGAGTCTGACGTCAGAATGGTTGAAAAGGTGTCTGTGCTCGTTGGTTCAGTCTGTGATGTGTTTACAGCAGCAGAGTCGGACGTCTCTCTGCACTGCCGCGTGTGATTGTCTGCGCCTGGTCGGACTCTGTCTGATTAAATGCTGATTTAAAGACTGAATCAACAGTTCTGTGTGTGGCTTCAGTTCTCTCCACGCGACACTGACAGAGTTCATTAAGGAACTGTGGTCTCATCGTATCTACTGGATGTCTCATTAATGTTGGTCAGAGTCAACGACAGTAACGAGTTTCTTCCTGCCTCAGCGTCTCCTCTCAGCTCACACTGTGTCTGAAATACTTCATTATACAGTTTCCAGGTCAGCTGATCACTGCTGTGTTTGTGTTTCAGGGCGAAGCTTCTCGATACATTTTCCTCAATAAGTTCAGGAAGTTTCTCCAAGAAAACGCCAGCAACAGAGGGGTAAGAAGAAGACACGAGCTGTCAGTCAAACAACAGACGTCATGTGATCACATCTGTCTGTGATGTTCACTCCGTCTCTGGTCTGTTGGTCATCTGAACACAAACCAAAGAACATTTTTCACTATTTGCTATTAAATTTTATCAACAAATGTGGAACTGATTATTATGAGGATTACTCTTTATGTTACACTTCTTATAATGAGTGTTATGGGACGCTTCTTAACGTGAAGCTGTTTACAAACTGTCAGCACGTTTTGTATGAAAAATATCTTTTAATCTGTAATTCATCATGTTTATGATTCTGTTATTAACGATAGATCATCTTAACAATATTAATAAGCATCTAATCAGGACTTAAAACATCGTTATTACCCAAGAAGAAGAAGATTATCAGCCGATCGATCGATAATGAAAATAACTGATAGCTTCAGCTCTCATCATGTTTGTAATGAGCAGTGACAGAGGCAGGTGTGTTGGACAGGTGAGACGAGGTCTCCGTCACACCTGGAGTTCAGCTCATTGTCTTTTAGTTCTGAGTGTAACACAAGAACACAAACACGTTAACAACACAAGTGTTCTCTGCACTGATCCTTCCTCACCGCTATATAAGACGTGTGTGTCTGTGTGTCTGAGCAGCACCCCACAGCTCTGTGTCCCCCAGAGTACATGGTGTGTTTCCTCCACCGCCTCATCACAGCTGTGAGGGCCAGCTGGGACGACAGCAACAGGACGAGTCCAGGCAGCGTCAGCAGTGACGGTGAGACGACCGCCTACTGAAGACATTTAGACACTGAAGACAAACACAGACATTAAAGACACTGAAGACATTAAAAACACTGAAGACATTAAAGACAGTGAAGACATTAAAGACACTGAAGACATTAAACACAGTGAAGACATCAAACACAGTGAAGACATTAAAACACTGAAGACATTAAAAACACTGAAGACATTAAAGACAGTGAAGACATCAAACACAGTGAAGACATCAAACACAGTGAAGACATTAAAGACACTGAAGACATTAAAACACTGAAGACATCAAACACAGTGAAGACATCAAACACAGTGAAGACATTAAAGACACTGAAGACATTAAAACACTGAAGACATTAAACACAGTGAAGACATTAAAGACACTGAAGACATTAAAACACTGAAGACATTAAACACAGTGAAGACATTAAAACACTGAAGACATCAAACACAGTGAAGACATTAAAACACTGAAGACATCAAACACAGTGAAGACATTAAAGACAGTGAAGACATTAAACACAGTGAAGACATTAAAACAGTGAAGACATTAAACACAGTGAAGACATTAAAACACTGAAGACATCAAACACAGTGAAGACATTAAAACACTGAAGACATTAAAGACAGTGAAGACATTAAAACACTGAAGACATTAAAGACAGTGAAGACATTAAAACACTGAAGACATTAAAGACACTGAAGACATTAAAACACTGAAGACATTAAGACAGTGACGACATTAAACACAGTGAAGACATTAAACACAGTGAAGACATTAAAACACTGAAGACATTAAAGACAGTGAAGACATTAAAACACTGAAGACATTAAGACAGTGAAGACATCAAACACAGTGAAGACATTAAAACACTGAAGACATTAAAGACACTGAAGACATTAAAACACTGAAGACATTAAGACAGTGAAGACATCAAACACAGTGAAGACATTAAACACAGTGAAGACATTAAACACAGTGAAGACATTAAAACACTGAAGACATTAAGACAGTGAAGACAGACAGCAGTCAAAGAGAGAAAACTAGATGAAGATGAGTCCCCTCATTCTCTGTATTGTTAATCTCAGCTGTTCTTTGTAAACACAGATGTGATGACGTCATGTTCAGCTTCCTGCTGCCTCTGACACTTTTTCACCCATCACCTCCGTCTTGTTGTCTCAAACCCTCCTGCATCTGTTTACTTCATCTGTCCTGCTCTCACTGTGGTCTTCCTCCAGAGGCCTATGTCCCTCCACAGCTCTTCTACAACGGGAAGGTGGACTACTTTGACCTGCAGAGACTGGGCGGGCTCCTGTCCCACCTGAAGAAGACACTCAAAGGTTAGTTTGTCTGTTTTAAAGAGGTTTAAACAGGAAGTAACGTCTCACAGCAGCCTGGTGTGTTTGAACCAGACTGAACTGTCCTCCTATTGGTCCTGGTGCTCTCTCATCAGTACCTGTCTCTCTTTCTGCTGTTTCCTGTCTGTCTGTCTGTCTGTCTGTATTTTTCTGTCCCTCAGTTAGAGCTTAGATCAGGCCCAAAAAATCGAGCCCGACCATACCAGACCCGTGCACGTTGTGTCCGAGCCCCGCCCGGCCCGACACATTAATTATGAGCCCGAGCCCGATTTAAACCCGACAATTTTTTAATACGTGGTGTAACAGTCAGAGTTATTCAATGTAGCGCCACTAGGTGGCGCCTCCTTTTGTTTAGTGGGTAATGTAACCTGTATGATGAAGAAGAGCAGGTGTACTTCCCCTTCCCGTGAGAAAGGATACTGCCGACAGAGCCAAGACTCCCCATTTTATTGTCTTTATTTTGTAAAGTGTTGGTGCAAGAACCTCGGCCTGTGTTCGTTTGCGTGTATGACTGTAACATCAAGTGCCATAGAGACCTGGCATGGTGCGGTCAGTATTATGAATAAAAGTGCCGTGTTGCCTGCCGTCTCTTGACAAACCAGAGCCACCCGCACTAAAGTGGACCATCACCTTCCCCTTCACCAGCCCACGTTACAGTGAGCTGTTATAACTGACGCTCTCAACTACAACTCTGAGTTGTTTGAACTACAGAAATCTGTTTAGAATTATCTTAATGAATAATGCAACAAGGACGAAAATCCGTGTACCCTTCGTTCTTTCGTTTTTTCGTTTCAAAACCAAATAAAAAAAACAGAAAAACAAGTTTGTTTTTCTGTTTTCAGAATATGTTTTAAATATGTTTTAAAATATGTTTTACATATGAAAAATGTTTTAAATATGTTTTAAATATAAAAATGTTTTAAATATGTTTTAAAACAAAAACAGAATAACGTGAAAATTAAGTTTTGGATTTTTATTGTTTTGTTATTTTGATATTCTGAAAATTCGGGGAATGCTGGGAGATTTTTGCGGAGTCAGAGGCGCAGGAAGTGAGCCGGAACGTGGTCTGAAGATAGAGCGTCATGGCAAGCTTTGTCTTTTTCCGGGGGAGTCGCCGGCTCAGCCTAACGGCTGAATGCCGATCATTACTGATTAAAACACGTAATACTGAACAGTTACAAGGAGGAAAACAAGAGAGGCGAAATAAAAAAGACGAGGAGGAAAGGTCCGGTTCGTTACCTAGCAACCAGAAGATCCTTTGTAGCACTTACCGTCTGCTACACTAACGGAAGACAACACAACACATTTCTATTTCAAAATAAAAGCATTTGTTATTGTAACCTATTACTATAGTTATTAATCTATTGTCAGAGAAAAATATTTACAACAATATGTAGGCTAATGTTTTCATACGGTCACATTTATTTTTACCTGTATAGGCCTACCGATCGCGCCCGTGTGTGCGAGCGAGCGAGAGAAAGAGAGAAAGAAGGAGACACCGGGCGTTTACCAGCAAAAACTGAACGGTTAGAAATGAAAAGAGGGAAATCACAGAATACAGAATATGTCCAGGAGACTCCTCAGGACGTGAGGGAGGAAGGATCAGATGGTGGCTCAGGTAGCGATGAGGAAAATATATATGGCTGCACATCTGTCAGCTGCACTGTAAGCAGGTGTAGCCTACACCACGCAGACATTTCTCAAACTTTATTTTGTAGGCTCCGGACAGACTAGATCATGATTGTATTGGATATAATAGGGTAGCCTAACCTAATAAATCTCTCGGCCGCTGTCCAGTCCGGTAATAACGGGTCTGTGGTGTGTAGCTACGTCATCGCCAGGTAAAACAACTGTAGGTAGAACAACCCTAAACTCTAAACTCTACCCTCAGTCTCGTCCCTCCTGTGTTTTCATGGTTTCATGGTGTTTCAGATCTTCTCTGTCGGCTTCAGTCGGTCTGATTTGACCTTTTCTTTTCTGTATGTGCAGAGAAATGAAAACTGAAATGTGTTTTTAATGAGATGATGAAGACGTTGAAGACGATGAAGATGATGAAGATCTGTTTTTCTGTCTACAGATGACTTGGCCAGTAAAGCGAACATCATCATCGACCCTGCAGAGATCCAGGCCACGTCGATGGATGACCTGGATGAGGACGAGGAGAGCGGAGCAGCACAGGTGGTCTGTTGTTATTGTGCATGTGTGCTTCAGTTTGCTGCCGTATGAATAATATGAATATGTAATATATTATTCATCTCAAACTTCAGCTCAGGCTGAATAACTAACGTGACCAAACTCAGAGGATGAACTCAGAAGAACAGCAGCTGAAAGACACAATCGTCTTCTGACCAACGAGATCAGCTGTTTATATTTGATATATTATCAGTGTTGTTGTTGATGTGATATTAATAATAACAACAATAAACTTTATTGATACAGCGCTTTACTAAACAAAGTGCTTCTGTAGAAATGAATAGAATCCTAAATATTATTCTAATTAATCTAATTATTTGAAAAGCTGCAGTGAAAGAACAAAGAAAGTGACGACGATGTAGAAAACAATCCAAACTCCGTTTTAAACAGCCTCCATGTTAGTTTGAGTATAGACGAATGCACCATGCTCGCTCTGCTGCAGTTACATCATAACATAATAAATGAAGACATGTTCAGACACGTTGGTCTGTGGAGCTGCAGCTGTGTGTATTAATGAAACCAGGTTAATTCATCATTGTCTGTTTTTGATGACAGAGGCCGTTTGGCGCGGCGGCGATGGGCGGAGCTCTGGCGAGGCCCAGCTGGTTGAGTTCTCCCACTCTGGGTCGAGCCAATCGTTTTCTGAGCACGGCCGCCGTCAGTCTCATGACCCCCAGACGACCTCTGACCCAGCCAGAGAAAGTGAAGGTCCGAACCCTCGCTGTGGAGCAGAGGACCGAGGAGGACAGTGAGTCCCTGAACACATCACTCTGATTAAAGGAGCAGTCCGCTACTGTAGTGTTACAAGAGAGCCAGCCGAACTTCTTCTTCTGGTGATTTTGTCACCAAACAGCGTCAGGTGCAGCAGCGCCTCCTCCTGGACTGAAGGAGGACCGACCCTGTTTCTCATGTAGACCAGAAAATAAAGAGGAAGAGGAAATAAAGAGTCTTACTTTTTTTTTTTACCTCTTACCCTCCTGACTGCAGCAGTGAGGATCAGTTTTTATTGGTAACAAGTGTAAAATGAGTCTCTGATCAACACACAGGAAACATGACCTCATGACCTCGTGTTTTAAGAAGAGAAGACTTGATCTGTTTCTGCAGTAAAGACGACGGGAGACACTTTGACTTATTTATCTCCATCAGACACTCTGAAGTGTTGACTGACTCACTGCTAACCAGCTGGAAGAAAGTAGCTAGCGTAACACCAATCAGACTTCAAACAACCAATAAAGCAACAGTCCTTCTTTTAAAACATGAAATATGATGTTGTGAAAACATTCAGGTGACTTGAATTATTTTATTCTCGGGTAAATCAAGTATTTTTCCTCTCAGCGTCCAGTTTGACTGACCTGTGCAGAAGAAGAGTGTGACGTCAGTAATATTCCTCCTGATTGCTCTCGCCTGTCCTCTCATCTCTTCTCTTTCCTGTCTGTTCCTCTACCACCTGAAGTCGAGGGAAGCCATGGTAACGACGGCCTGTTGCTGGGGCGACCGCTGGAGGAGCCCGATCAGCCAATTGCAGACAAGTCCCTTCTGGAGATCGTTGACGGGATTGTGATGATGTACAACCTGAGTGTCCATCAGCAACTGGGGAAGGTGAGTTCCTGTTTGGACTTCCTGCTTTCTAGCTCCTGGTTCAGCTCCTGGTTCAGGTCCTGGTTCAGTCTTGGTTTAGTACTTCCTGTTCCTGGACCTGTTTAGCCTCATGTGTCTGTGACTCTCGTGGCCTTTTTGAAGACTAATTTCTTCAGCTGTGATTTTTCTTAACGTAGTCTTTTGTTTGTTTTCAGTTCTTTTATTGTTCCTGAAAAATAATAACAATAACAATAATAATGATAATGATAATAATAATAATAAAAATGATAACAATGATGATAATGATGATAATTATGATAATGATAATGATAATAATGATAATGATGATAATGATCATAATAATGATGATAATAATAATGATAATGATAATAATGGTAATAATAATAATAACAAAGTGTGATTGGTCACCATGTGAGCAGACTGTTATGCTGAGCTGTTTTTAAATAGTGTGATATAAAGATGAGTGAAATCCATTCATGTTTCATCTGTGTGTGTGTGTGTGTGTGTGTGTCTGTCTGTCTGTCTGTCTGTCTGTCTGCTGTCAGTTGATTGGTGTGCTGAAACCAACACGTGATTAATTTGAATTAGTTTGGAGGATTCTTCCGGTTTTGTCTGATTTCATATTTTTCCGTCTGAGACTAAACGTATCCTGCGATCACGCTCGAGTGCAGCTGACTGATGAGTTTGAAAAACAGAACAGACAACTTTGTGAATCTGGTTCTGTTCAGGAAGGTGACGAAGACATTAATAAACATCAGAGGAACATTAAATCTGCAGGATTTTGATCTTCAGATTGTTTAATGACGCTCAGAAAAGTAGAGAAGAAAACAAAGAGTTTAAAGTTGATTTATTTCACATGTGACAGCTGAATATTAAACACTGTTACAGACAGTAAGTGTGACGTGTGTGTTCCTACAGATGGTGGTGGTTTCTGATGACGTCCATGAGTACGCCGTCGCTCTGAAGGACACCGAGGAGAAAATTGCACGATGTCCTGCGAGAGTAAGCTCACTCACATGTACCATCTGTTAACACTTGATTCACTCAGGGTTTCCTGTGCTCACCTGGTTTGTTCATTTACATTTACATTTACATTTAGGGCATTTAGCAGACGCTTTTGTCCAAAGCGACTTACAATAAGTACATTTATCACAAGAAAGAAACTACAACATATCACCGTCGATAAAGTAGAAAAGAAAAGATAGAAACAATTTTCAAGCCCTCATCTGAGCAAAGTAGCTGCTATTTATCAAGGATACCATAAGTGCAAAAGTGCTATGATGTAAGTGCTAAGGGGCAGAACATACAAGTGCATATCATTTTTTTTGGTGGGGGGGTTGAGGTGAAGTCTGAACAAGTCTTCTGCAGAAGATGGCGAGTGACTCTGCTGTCCTGACGTTGGTCGGGAGTTCGTTCCACCACTGGGGCGCCAGAACAGAGAAGAGTCACGACTTCGCTGAGCGGGTTTTGTTTGCTCTTAGCGATGGCGGTACCAGCCGGCCAGCTGATGTAGTAGAGCGAAGTGCTCGCGCTGGGCTGTGTGGTCTGACCAGTGTTTGGAGGTAGATGGGTGCAGTTCTGTTGACGGCCTTCAAGGCCAGCACCATGATCTTGAATCTGATGCGGGCCGCAAGAGGAAGCCAGTAGAGGTCGCGGAGGAGGGGGGTCACATGGGAGAATTTGGGTAGATTGAAAACGAGGCGTGCTGCAGCGTTCTGGATACGTTGCAACGGTTTAGTTGCAGAGGCTGGGAGTCCGGCCAAGAGAGAGTTGCAGTAGTCCAGGCGGGAGATGACCAGTGTTTGGACGAGGAGTTGCGTCGCATCCTTTGTGAGGAAAGACCGGATCCTGTGGATGTTGTAGAGGGCAAATCTGCGGGATCGGGCCACCGCAGTGATGTTGGGGGTGCAGGATAGTCCGTCGTCGAGGATTACGCCCAGGTTCCTCGCAGTCGTTGAAGGCGATACCGTGACGTCCTCGACAGTGACTGACAGGTCCATGTGAGGGCAGTCTTTACCTGGGATGAAGAGGAGTCCGTTTTACTAAGGTTGAGCTTGAGATGATGGGCAGTCCAAGTGGAGATGTCTGCCAGACATTCCGAGATGTGCGTGGCAACGTGGGTGTTGGAGGATGGGGGAAAGGAGAGGAACAGTTGGGTGTCGTCAGCATAACAGTGGTAGGAGAATCAATGTGATGTGATTGCAGAGCCCAGTGATCTACTGTATAGTGAAAACAGAAGCGGTCCTAGTACTGAGCCTTGAGGGACACCAGTTTCCAGAAAGCAGGGTTTGGACAAGGAGCCATTCCACGTGACCTGAAAGGTGCACTTTGTCAGGTATGATGCGAACCAGGTTGCCAAGGTTGTTCGGCCAGAGTGGAGAGGGTGTTCAGTGTCACTGCAGACGCCTCTGCACACCAAGTCTGTTTTATTCCAATAAAAACGATACGCGCAGACACCCTGCACACTGAGTCCGATGTGCTCATTATTATGTCCACAATATGAGACAAAATGGAGTCGTCAAGCAGTGATGATGATGGTGTCATCGTCCTCCTAATTCTTGAGTCCATCCAGTCCTGAGAACAAGACGAGAGCGAGGAGAGCTTCACCTGCTGATTAAAGAGCTGCAGGATTATTCCGCTCAGCTCCAGCTGTGTTTCAGGATGTCACTTTGATACACTGATAGTTATATTGGAAGCACACGTTCAAAAGAGAACCACCAATTTCCACGAGCCAGTTGATCCTGAGCTGAACGCTGTCTGGAAGTGAAGGTAGAGACACTTACGCATCACATCAGGACATCAGGACATCAGGATCATGATGAGCTGAAGTGTCACCTGCTCTGTAGAGAGTCAGTCAAGACTTCTCTGTTAAAGTGTCTTCATTAAAGTCTCAGTGTTTATGCTGTTAATGACTTAAGTGTGATCCTGCTCTTCAACAGTGGAGTGGAAATTCTCCTTTGTGAGGTAGAGAGTTGCTAATTCTCAGAAGAACTGTAGACTCAGTGTGATGAATCGGATCTCTGTAATACATGCAGCCTGGAGAGAAGACCCGAAGTGTTCTCTGCAGTCTTCCAAATGTTTCTGACTTAAATACAGTGGTTGAATACTTTACAACAGTCATGAATCACTTCTTCCCAAAACAATGACCCCCTGGTGTTTGTTTTGATCATGTCTTTCCCAGGGCAGTGACCATTTTTATTGACCTGTTTTATTGAAATGTAAATGTCATCTTATCATCCTTCCTGTAAACACTTCAGGAAAAGAGAATTGACCCTCATATGACTTTCTGACCCTTACACCTTCAAGGGGAATCTCCCCTCCTCCTCTCACATCCTGATATGGTCTTAACAGTACATTGATTTAATTTCTCACAGCAGTCGATGGTTTGTGCGTTTGTTCTGAAGCCTTGTTGTGTGTCGGTGCTCGTTGAAGATAACTGGCCGAGCTCCCGTCGCCCTGCTCTGATCGTCGTCTCATTAGCTTCACACACGCCACAAGTATCACCAACAAACTTTACAGCAACCCGATCAGAGGACAAAGTTCTGCAGTTATCTGTCGGAGGACAAACAAGTCTGAATGAAACCGATAGTCGTCCTCTAAGAGACGATGGTGCTGAGGACGGCTGCTGTGTCTCCAGCTCCTCACTAACAGCACTGACCAATCAGAAGGAGACACACGTTTAACACGCACATAAACATAATAACACAGTAAAGGAGAAGGAAACCTCCCTGAAGTGTTAGGTCTTTTATTTTGTCTTCCTGTCCAAGCTTTTCAAAATAAATCTAGAAAACACAATGAGAACAGTTTTTAGTCAAAGCTGTCTTCATTGTATCAACATGGTGAGTTTTAAATCCTGACAGAAAAGAGAATGAGTTTGTTTCCTCAAAATGACATGCTGAGGTGAGGAGCTCCACCTCCTTCTTCTCCTTCTTCTTCTTCTTCTTCTTCTTCTTCCTCCTTCTCCTCCTCCTCCTCCTTCTTCTTCTTCCTCCTCCTCCTCCTTTGCCTCACACTGTGTTGTGTGTCCTGCAGAGACCAGACATCCTGGAGGAGCTCCAGAAGAGCCAGAAGGTTTTTGCAGAGAAGCTGAATCACCTGAGCAGGAGACTGGCCTGGATCAACGCCACCATCTACTCCAAGGTGATCCAGCTCTGACACACCTGTGTTCTGTTCTGTTCTGTTTTGTGTTCACTGGTTCAGTCTGTCGCTTCTCGTCTGTTTTGAACTAAAAAACTAAGACTGATGAATCTCACACAGATGTTTTTATTCTGAGTTACTGCTGCACTTCTACAGTCTGTCTGTTATTTGTACAATCATTTTCTGATCTTTATCATATTGTTGATGTGACTAACAACCATTTCACTCTCTCTCTGTGTGTGTGTGTGTGTGTGTGTGTGTGTGTGTGTGTGTGTGTGTGTGTGTGTGTCCAGGACAAGATGCTGGACGTGTACTGGCTGCTGTGTGTTTGTATTCGGACCATCGAACACGCCGACAACACCGGCTCTTTGTTCGCCTTCGCTCCAGAGTTCTACCTCAATGTGGCCATGAATGCGTACAGCGCCCTGAAGAACTACTTCAGTCCTGCAAACAGCATGGAGGAGCTGCCAGGTGAGACACAGTTCATACTGAAACCTCCCTGTGACAATCAGCTGGACCGAAGCTGCTCATTCATACACGTGTGTGTGTGTGTGTGTGTGTGTGTGTGTGTTTACGTCCTCAGGCTACGAAGACACTTTGACTCAACTAGCTGCTATCCTCGCCAAGCACTTTGCAGACCCCCGTATAGTTGGGACAGGTAACATTTCAGTCTCTTGTTGTTCTGTTCGTCTTGTGTTCTGGCCCGGTCAGGTGTGTATGATGTAGTGAGATATTCACTAAGTGAGCCACAATAAAGTTGTATTGAACTGAACATTTCCTGTAACACCATGGAGTTTATTACTGATCTTAAAATCACTGCTCGTGATTCATGGCACAATTCAAACAGGATAAATAAATTATTTGTCTGTCTTCATTCACTACAAAGTTTTTATCAGGTAAGGGAAACTACAAGGGGCGGGACTCGAGAGAGGTTCTCTATGCTGCAGAACGTGATGATGTAATCATGTTCACTACGGATGCCCTAATATCCAAACAAGACGTGTGATATCACTGAAAAGTTGAGAAACCTCACATTACAAGCATTTTTAAAGCATATGGTTCAGATTAGAGGTTCAAAAATGATTAAACATTATGAAAAGTTAAAAAGCTAAACTACGTCTTTATTGGGTTTAAGTGTTGTTGAGAGGATCTTTCACACTCTGACCAATCATCTGTCATCGTATTAAAACTTTCCGTCCTGTCTCTCTCTCAGATATCAAAGACTCTCTGATGCAGGCTCTGGCCAGCTACGTCTGTTACCCACAATCCCTCAGGGCGGTGGAGAGGATCCCAGAGGAGCAGTGAGTTTCTTCTTTCTTGATTAAAAGTCGGCACGTGACTGATTTCAGGTCAATGAGCTCCTGAAGGCTTTTAATTACATATTTCCTTTAGGTCACATGATACGCAGACGACACACAGATTTATCTACATGGAGATGTGGTTCAGTCCTGTTGTCTGATTCTTACAAGTGTTGTACAGATCAAAAAGTGTCTGTTGTTGAAGCCTTCATCACCTGTCAACTGGTCGTCAGCTCATGTAAAACTTTGAGATAAGGGTTCAAACTGCAGCCGACAGACTGAGGAGGATTCACCAGTTCGTTGATCCACAGAAAAATAACAGCGGCCATTTTTCACACACAAATGGAAATTATTCTTTTGTTTCAGCTTCTTAACTGTGAAGAGTTTCTGACGGTAAACTGAACGTATCTACATATTTAAAGACCTCACTTTGTGCTCTGGGAAATATTAAGTGTACAGGGCATGCTTTACTGTTTTCTGACCTTTAATCACTGAATGAAGAGCGTACCTGGTAAAATAATCAATCTTCCTCAAACGAGACAAAATGTTATATTTCTGATATTTTAGTTCAGTAGAAATCCTCAGATTTTTCTTCTTGTTAGAACATTATGACTCAAACACAAAGTGACAAAACCTCAGATCAGTTTCTTCTTTGACCTCAGAACAAATTATATTTTATTATTTTGTCATTTTGAACTGTTTTTATCTGTCCTATTGTGTAACTAAACTTTATCATTTTTATTAAAAGAACAGTTCACCCAAAACTGTAAAACTTAGTCATCATCTCCTCCTGATGATATAAAGTCAGGCTCAGCCATCATCTCCTCCTGATGATATAAAGTCAGGCTCAGCCATCATCTCCTCCTGATGATATAAAGTCAGGCTCAGTCATCATCTCCTCCTGATGATATAAAGTCAGGCTCAGCCATCATCTCCTCCTGATGATATAAAGTCAGGCTCAGCCATCATCTCCTCCTGATGATATAAAGTCAGGCTCAGCCATCATCTCCTCCTGATGATATAAAGTCAGGTGAAGTCTCGTAGTCCACAGAACATTTCTGGAGCTTCACAGTAAAACAGAGTTGCAGCGTTCTGCTGAACAGCTGAAGCAGCTGGAGATGATTTAAACATCAGATGTCTCCATGCAGCTCGTCTGCTGTGATCACAGAGATCAACCTGATCTGAAGAGACCATGTTTAACCCTTTGTTAAGATGAAGTCTTCACTGGAGCTGCTGAGCTAATCTAAGGGTGCATGAGCTCGACTGCACGTTGAAGTGTCCTTTAATATTATTATTAAAACTGTCTTCTCACTCATTCAGATAGTTGGACAGCAAGTTGTTCTCATCCCAAAGAAAACAATATCGGATGAGGAAACAGTCTCCCAGACTGAGCCCAACCTGTCCTGAACAACAACACATATGAGTCCTGGTCTTATAGTCATTGCTTTTTAGTCCACTTTTGGGAAACTTCCTCCATTTTATGATTCCATGAGGTTTTATCACAGTATAGTTACACAACATCAAGATGAATGAAATCTGCGTTGATGTAGAAAATCCCTGAGAGACAAGACAAGAAACAGTCTTGTTGTTTTCTTTGAGACATTTGTGGTCGGCATCCAAACAGCCCAAAATAATCTCAGAGCAGAACCGACAGTTCTCCGTCACACACAGTAAATTCATCAGTCTGTGATCCACTGAACCTTTGTGCTGCTTTCAGACGTGTGGCCATGATGAGGAACCTGCTGGCTCCGTATGAACAGAGACCCTGGGCTCAGACCAACTGGATCCTGGTCCGACTGTGGAGGGTGAGCACACACACACACACACACACACGCACACACGCACACACACACACACACACACACACACACACACACACACACAGGTAAATTGGTGATCACAATGGTAAATCAACCTCAGCTCCTCGGCTCAGTAAAGTGTTTCTCAGCATTATTTTAAGGTAAAATAAAGAAAATGGGGAAAGAAATAAAAATCCTCATTTGATTTAAAGAACAAAAACATTAATGTAAAGTCACATTAAGATCAAAGACGGACCGAGCAGCGTCAGTAAACTTTAACGAGGAGCAGAAGAGAGATGATAGAATAAATCCTCCAGTCTCTGTATCCACTGCAGTGTGAACTGTGTGTGTGTGTGTGTCTGTGTGTGTGTGTGTTTTGTTGTGTTTCAGGGCTGTGGTTTCGGCTACAGATACACTCGTCTTCCTCACCTGCTGAAAACCAAACCTGAGGACGCCAACCTGCCCAGTCTGCAGAGTAGGTGCTCTGTGTCTGTCTGTCTGTGTGTCTGTCTGTCCTCGTTTCGTCTTTTATGGATTCCCATAAATAAATTGAGGCCATGACTGCCTGTCTACAGCAGGTTTATTTTTACTACAGCTCTGTTTGATTTACGGCTTTAATTATCACACACACACACACACACACACACACACACACACACACACACACAAACACACACAAACACACACACACGAGTTCCTGGTGTGTTTTCTGGTCATATTATGTGAAGACTGAAGGTTGTTCGGTGTTGTGGGTGTTGGTGATGGTTCAGGCTGGTTCAGCTCTCAGGTGTTTACAGTTCATTTAAAGTTAAAATGATATAAAAACAAACAGATCTACGTTTAATGTGCACAAACTGAGTTTAAAATAAAACCAACAGATCCACATTTTATAGGGCTCATGTGACGATTGGCTACCTTTGGACAGAATCAGGCTAGCTTTTTCCCTGGCTTCTTTATGTTAAACTAAGCTAATCAGCTTGTGGTGGTAGCTTCATGTTGAGTGTGCGTACACAGAGCGGTGTAAATCTGAGTCAGAGAGGACGAGGAGAGGATTTTACTGTGAGGCTCTCCAAACCTCATGTATGAAGTGCATCAAAGGTTTAACCTCTAAAAGATCCAGAGCAGACAGAGAGGAGGAGTTAGAAAACGTAACAACATCGCCATTCTCTATGTCGCAGGAACATCTGAGAAACTCAGGAGGATCTTTAATTAACATCATGTCCTGGTTCACCTTAGACCTACCAACACACTGAGGCAGAAACTTGTCCATCTTGAGGACAAAACACCCAGGAGACATCAACAGAGTGATGTAGTTGATGCTGTTCAATGCAGCAGGACTGCACAGATTTGTACATTGGGGAGACAAAACAACCTCCACGAACGAATGGCACAACACAGGAGGACCAACTCCTCAGGTCCAGACTCTGCTGTCCACTTACATCTGAAGGAGACAAATCATTCCTTTGAGGACAACAATGTAAACATGTTGTCCAGAGAAGGCAGATGGTTTGAAAGAGGAGTAAAAGAATCCATCTATGTCAAACTGGAATGACCGTCTCTGAACAGAGGAGGTGGCCTAAGACATCACTGATCACCCACCTACAATACAGTACTGAGTTCTCCCCAGACAGCTTAACAACCATTCACACCTGGGCTCACCTGGCCTGAGCAACCCACATGAAGGCCGGTTTGACCAACGACCCACAAGTGGCCCTAACGACTCTGAAACTCAGAGCTCACACGTGTCCTTAACGACTCTGTAAGGACACTCCCACACAGAGTTTAAAAGTCTGCAGCTCCAGTTAGTTAGAAGTGAAGAAGCCTCTTGGATGAGAGATGAGTCGTCTTCAAGACACTGAAACAAGTCCAGTTGACTATGATACAGAACCTAGAGGTACCAGGACCTGGATGACTGAGAATCTTCATCAACAGGTTTATTCTCCTCGTTCTTCTCCCTCTTGAGAGATTCATTTTCAGGTCACCTCATTTTATTTTCATGCTGTTAGCTTCACTTTCTATTTAAACCCACTGAGTCAATCTGGTAACTCACCTGTCTGATTGGGCGAGTGGTCCAAATGAATGTTAAGGAGGCAGACGTCTCACTTCCCCCTCTTCTCTTGCACGTGCTCAGTACTGATCGGACACTCGCTATAAAATGTCTGCAGGTGACAGAAGTCTGTGAGCTGAAGAAGAAGCAAACATTTAAATGATCCTGGAAACAGGAGTGTAGTCAGGTGGAGAGAGAGGATGTGGGCCACAACAGGAAGTCTGCGAGCGAAGTCGATAAGATTCAACATGAAAGTGAACTTTTGTCTGTTTTTACTCCACAACCGCTTCATAAAACAATTTGTAGAGGAAACTAAACACAGACAGATGGATCTCTGAGCCGTCTGTCAGACGGAGGAAGACAAAATAAGTTAGGTTCAACAGCAGCTTTGAATTTACTTTGGGACTGGCTGGGAGAGACGTTAGGATAATTTTACAGACATTTCCAGGAAATACTCCAACTTTGCTCCGGCCTGCAACAACAGACACGAGCCACATTAGCTATGGGACGTGTCAATGGGATATTCAAAAGGCTAACGTGCAAAATAAAAATGGCGAACGATGGTAACGATCCATGAGCCTCAGTTTTAACAGCGTCATCACTTACATGTTGTATCAAACCACAGGAGAAAACACGAGCTAAGACGTCGTGTCCTCTGAATCAAAATGGGATGACTCTGATGTATTTGTCCTACATGAAGTGTAAACTGCTCTGCTAGGCTAACTCTGCCCTCAGACAGATGAGGCAGATACTGATCTCAGTGAGTGTGGGGAAATGCTCCTTTAATCATTTAATTTGGTGTTAATCCTGCTCGCCGTGTCATCGTCCTCTGTGCCTCCAAGCTTCTTCTGCTTCTCTTTCTTTTCCACTTAATTGTGATTTTCTGCCTCCTGCATGCTAATTGACTTTCATCTGTGTGCCTTCTCATTTGCATGTCTTTCAGGAGATCTGTCCATTGCTAGTTTCCAAAGTAAGTTCTTCTCCATCATCGCCCGGTTCTGTTGGCCGCTCTCTGTTTCCTTTATCAGCTGCCACCTTTGTTTCTGTGTCACATGAAGCTGCTCAGTCTGACTGTGTTGATGTGGATCATCAGGACCAGTGATCCCAATTAGAGAGTGAAGCTGTGACACCACAACGGTCTCCATTAAAGTGATGCTAACATTAGCTGCATTTTATTACCTCTTAATTAAACTTGTCATCTTTAAAGAGAAAAATGTATTTTCTTCCCAAGTTCTATAGAAATACTGCAGTATAATCATACTGCTTCATATACAGTTAGTTTATTCTCAGTGTTGTAATTTAACTGTGGAGTAACTAGTAACCAAAGCTGTGAGTATAAAGCTCAGTTACATGAAGACGTGCAAAAAGGAAATACAGAAATGACATTAGGGGAAAATAATACAGAACTCAATAGATACACTGAAAGATTCATCAAATAATAAATACAATTGAAAATTAAATGGGAAACTAAATAAATAAAATAATTAATATAAAGTAGGTAAATCAATAAATCAGACATCTAAATGTAATTTATTCCACCATATTTATAATAATATTTTTGTCACTGTCTTATTCATTCAGTCGTATTTATTTCTTTATTTGTCAGTTTTGGTTCTTCAGAATAAAACAGGATATAGAGGAAGTACCTCCAGAGTAAAAGTCATTTCCTGTCAGAGGTGTGACCTTTGTGTGTCTTCAGGATAATAATGGATGCAGCAGTCAGAGGACACCGAGGACAAACTGGGATTACTGGACTTAATGACTCCACAGTGTTTCTGCAGCACATCAGCTGTCCCACAGGAGAGCTGCTTCTCCAGACATCTCCTCCTCCTCCTTCCTCCTCCTCCTCCTGCTCCTCCTCCTGCTCCTCCGCTTCCTCCTCCTTCTTCCTCCTCCTCCTCCTCCTCCTGCTCCTCCTCCTTCCTCCTCCTCCTCCTCCTCCTCCTCCTGCTCCTCCTCCTTCTTCCTCCTCCTCCTCCTGCTCCTCCGCTTCCTCCTCCTTCTTCCTCCTCCTCCTTCTTCCTCCTCCTCCTGCTCCTCCGCTTCCTCCTCCTTCTTCCTCCTCCTCCTCCTCCTCCTGCTCCTCCACTTCCTCCTCCTGCTCCTGCTCCTCCGCTTCCTCCTCCTTCTTCCTCCTCCTCCTCCTGCTCCTCCGCTTCCTCCTCCTTCTTCCTCCTCCTCCTCCTCCTCCTGCTCCTCCTCCTTCTTCCTCCTCCTCCTCCTGCTCCTCCACTTCCTCCTCCTGCTCCTCCGCTTCCTCCTCCTTCTTCCTCCTCCTCCTCCTGCTCCTCCGCTTCCTCCTCCTTCTTCCTCCTCCTCCTCCTCCTCCTGCTCCTCCTCCTTCTTCCTCCTCCTCCTCCTGCTCCTCCGCTTCCTCCTCCTTCTTCCTCCTCCTCCTCCTGCTCCTCCACTTCCTCCTCCTGCTCCTCCGCTTCCTCCTCCTTCTTCCTCCTCCTCCTCCTGCTCCTCCGCTTCCTCCTCCTTCTTCCTCCTCCTCCTCCTCCTCCTGCTCCTCCTCCTTCTTCCTCCTCCTCCTCCTGCTCCTCCGCTTCCTCCTCCTTCTTCCTCCTCCTCCTCCTGCTCCTCCACTTCCTCCTCCTGCTCCTCCGCTTCCTCCTCCTTCTTCCTCCTCCTCCTCCTGCTCCTCCGCTTCCTCCTCCTTCTTCCTCCTCCTCCTCCTGCTCCTCCGCTTCCTCCTCCTTCTTCCTCCTCCTCCTCCTCCTCCTGCTCCTCCTCCTTCTTCCTCCTCCTCCTCCTGCTCCTCCGCTTCCTCCTCCTTCTTCCTCCTCCTCCTCCTGCTCCTCCACTTCCTCCTCCTCCTTCTTCTCCTCCTGCTCCTCCACTTCCTCCTCCTTCTTCCTCCTCCTCATCCTCCTCCTTCCCCCTCTTCTTCTTCCTCCTCCTCCACTTCATTCTCCACTTCATTCTCCTCTTCATCCTCCTCTTCCTCCTCTTCCTCCTCCTCTTCCTCCTCCTCTTCCTCCTCCTCATCCTCCTCCTTCCCCCTCTTCTTCTTCCTCCTCCTCCACTTCATTCTCCACTTCATTCTCCACTTCATTCTCCTCTTCATCCTCCTCTTCCTCTCTTCCTCCTCCTCTTCCTCCTCCTCATCCTCCTCCTTCCCCTCTTCTTCTTCCTCCTCCTCCACTTCATTCTCCACTTCATTCTCCACTTCATTCTCCTCTTCATCCTCCTCTTCCTCCTCTTCCTCCTCCTCTTCCTCCTCCTCCTCCTGCTCCTCCACTTCCTCCTCCTCCTTCTTCCTCCTCCTCCTGCTCCTCCGCTTCCTCCTCCTTCTTCCTCCTCCTCCTTCTTCCTCCTCCTCCTCCTCCTCCACTTCCTCCTCCTTCTTCCTCCTCCTCCTTCTCCTCCACTTCCTCCTCCTCCTTCTTCCTCCTCCTCATCCTCTTCCTTCCCCCTCTTCTTCTTCTCCTCCTCCACTTCATTCTCCACTTCATTCTCCACTTCATTCTCCTCCTCCTCCTCTTCCTCTTCCTCCTCCTCCTCCACTCCATCCTCCTCTTCCTCTCTTCCTCCTCCTCCTCCTCCTCTCTGTTTGTCCTTCAGCCTCAGAGTAGATGAGATGGTGGAGTCATTTTAAACATGGCGTCCTGTGAACACACTCTGCTGTCGTCGTCTCATCTCACTGATTCATTGATTCACTGATTCATTGGTTCATTGTTTTATTTAAAATGACAGTTCACATTAAAATAAGAACATCTCTAAACGCTCCACAGTCGCTGTAACAACAGAATATTCATGTATTCATGTTCTCATACGGGGCACCATTATAATACATGACATACAAAACAATGACATTAATATTAACATTATATAAATATGACGCTGACAGCAGATCTGCTCTCATCGGTAGATAATCTGTCAACTTCATTACAGCCACAGCAATTGATCCATTAGTTACCAATTGTTAAATTAATCACCATTTATTTAGATAATCGATTAATCAGTTCAGTTATTTTTAGGGAATAAAGTATAAATTGTGTGAAGACCAAACACTGATCGACATTTTTCACCATTTTATCACAATTTAGACCAAACAACCATAAAATAATTGATTGAGTCTTATTGTTTACCAGTGTCTTATAGATTGTGTTGTGTCTCTGATGTGTTGGTGACGTCAGTCTGACTCATGTCTTCTTCTGTGGTAGGAAACATGTGGGCCAGGTTATGAATATTTGAATAGTCATGAAATTTTATGATTTTCAATGGTTTTGTCTTAAAAGCATATTTCCCTTGTTGTTTACATGTTTCACCATCAGTCACTGTGTTACTGTTACAAAGCTCTGGTAACACGTGTGGAGCGCTGTCTTTTCCACATGAGGTCATTACAGTGTTTGCCAC
The DNA here is from genome assembly GCF_040436345.1 of Pagrus major. Classification (NCBI taxonomy): domain Eukaryota; kingdom Metazoa; phylum Chordata; class Actinopteri; order Spariformes; family Sparidae; genus Pagrus; species Pagrus major. The sequence goes on from NC_133233.1 coordinate 29,877,503, forward strand.
AGTGCTGAGATGGTGCTGTTCATTAAACCCTGTTCATTAGACCCAGTGTGGCCGGGTTTCTTGGTTTAACAGTTTATTAGACCCGGTGGAGAAGTTCCCAGTGAACATGGAGAAGCTGTTTCACTCTGAAGAAAACGTGTTCGGTACCTGAACTCTGAGTGTTCGTGTCGTGATGTTTCTGTGTTAGACTTGAGGACCTGCTGTGATGAACCTGCCTCGACGTCTCAGCTCCTCTGATGCCTGTTAACACCTCCTCTCTCATTTGATTGGTTTAGAGCCGTGTCCGTCGCTGCTGCTGCAGAGACACATGGCGGAGCTGCTGAGTCTGGACAAAGACATGGCAGCCTCCTTCCTCAACAGCGTCCTGAACCAGCTCAACTGGGCCTTCTCCGAGTTCATCGGCATGATCCAAGAGGTGAGAGGACGTAACGTGGTCTGTATGTTCACATTATGTAAACAGAACAACATGGAGTCAGTGCTGGGTTTGTTCCTGCAGCTCAGGACTGAAGATAGATGTTTACAGAGTAACATGTCTTCACTCTGACAGCAGGTACATGATCACAGCTGATTTATGACTCTGTAATGATCTAAAAGAGAGAAATGTGTGAAACTGCAGCTCTGAAAGGACATTTTTAATGCACAAGAAGGTTTGACAGCAGCAGCAGAGGTGAAGTGAACAAAAACACAGAAGTGAGTGAAGTGAATAAAGTCATAGAGGTGTGTCTCTGTACATCCTGCTACATGCTCTGATACAAATTAAGAAGACCGTTATTGGATGAAACGTTGGAGGCTGGAGTCACTGTTGAACCACAAGTTCACGTCGACAGCCGGCTGCGTGGTGAATGTAGTTGTTCACATACTCGCTGTACGCTGAGTGTGTTACTGCACCGCGACACAAAAACACTTTTTCTCATAAGCTTACATTGAGAAAGAAGCAGCTGTAAAATGGTGGGTAGGTTTGTTTGAGCGTCACAGACCCGGAGACATGACTCGTTTCACTGTCAGAATTTGATCCATTCGGTCCAATAACAAGAGCCTCACGATTAAATTATTTTATTCCCATTCAAGTTAGCCAAGTGCTAAACAGAAAGTTAGCCGGCTCCGTCGGCAGAAGTCTCTAAAGCTCGCGCTCTGTGGGCTGCACAGCATTAAACATCTGAGAGTCCTCACAGCCGGGACGTCGAGCTTTTTTAACCAAAACACAGCTGAGCATCGGGTCCGCCTCCAACGCTGTGTCCAGACTGAATGTAACGTCCTTGGTCACATCCCCATACTGCTCGTACTGTTCATCTGCATGTTGCATAGCAAACATTCATTTCTGAGAATGAGCACAGGCGACACGTGAAACAGCCCTCATGTGTACCTGAACACAAAGAATATGTTCAGCCTTAGTTTACGAGCCAGAGTGCAGGAAGGCTTCAACATTTTGTATCATTTCCAGGAAATGACAGACTCTAAAATACAATTCAGAAGATCTACAGAATGACTTTCTGCCTGATTCTGGTGTTCAGGACCTTTTCACTGTGAGCGACAGGAAGTTAGCATATAATCTAATTAGCTAACTGATGAATGAATGTAATACAGCTCTATTTCTATTCCATAGTGAAAAGTCGGACGACATATTAAGCGAACATAACACAGCATGTGTGACGTCAGTGGTCCAGACATCTTTAATAAATGAACAGAACAGAACCGGCTTCACAACCTCCTCACTGATCCGTCTCTGTGTGTTATTGGTCCTGTTTATTGTTCATCAGTTCAGTTCATTTTCTTGACCGCTTTATCCGTGAGGGTCGCGGGGATGTTACCGCTTTCGGGGGGTTACTGGGGCCAAATCCAGTGTTCATATGGGCGGAGGCCAGGGTGTATCCCTGGACGAGTCGCCAGCTCATCGCAGGGCCCTCTGACGGCAGAGGCTGCCACACAAGGTGCCAACTGCGCGTCAGGAGCAATTTTGGGGTTCAGTATCTTGCTCAAGGATACTTCGGCATGTGGCTCAGTTCCGCCCAGGGGAGCCGGGGGTCACCTGCTCTACCCACTGAGCCACAGCCGCCCCCTGTTTATTGTCTCGATGCTTTATGAGCAAATAAAACCAGGATATGAACTCCTCTCTTGTGTTAGCGGTGGCGTTTCTATCCATCCGTACAGAAATGTATTTCCTTGCGTTGAACACTAGGAGGCGTACGTCTGTAATCATAAAACAAACGGTGTGTGAACGAGGCGTTGATCAGTCGGAGCAGCACTGATGCATGAGGCTGCCCACATTAAAAATAGCATGGAGTGTTTTGTTTGTTTCCCTCTAATGAGATTATTTTGGCTTGTAGATAAATCCTCAGTAATACTCTGTGAATCATCCAACTTAGCACCACTTAGTATTCTGATTGATCCTCATCCTGTGGGAATATCTGCTATTTCCAGCTCAGCAGCAGTTTATTGTTCCCTCACTGAAGCACCACACTCAGCATTTACTCCACAAACAAGCTGCAGCAGAGTTTCAGCTCCGTCAGCAGCCGGCTGTGAAACATGTCATCGTCTCTGAGACGTTCACGTTCCGTCAGGATCGACTGTCATCACTGTGCTGATCCCAGTGAAACATGATGACATCACATCAGCCTCAGCTGTGTCTACTGACAGTTAGCTCATGTTAGCCTCTTGCCGTTAGCATTTAGCAGTGTAGCCTGTCGGAGCTGCAGCAGGTTTCTGCTGCTGATCATCAGTGTTTATTAAGTTCAGACAGAACAACAGCATTCTCCCTCCTCCCTCCTCCTCTTCCTCTCCTCCTTCCTCCCTCCACTCTCCTCTCCTCTCCTCTCCTCTCCTCTCCTCTCCTCTCCTCTCCTCTCCTCTCCTCTCCTCTCCTCTCCTCTCTCCTCCCTCCTCTCCTCTCCTCTCTCCTCCCTCCTCTCCTCTCCTCCTCTCTCCTCTCCTCTCCTCCTCTCCTCTCCTCTCCTCTCCTCTCCTCCTCTCTCCTCTCCTCTCCTCTCCTCTCCTCTCCTCTCCTCTCCTCTCCTCTCCTCTCCTCTCCTCTCCTCTCCTCTCCTCTCCTCTCTCCTCCCTTCTCTCTCCTCTCCTCCTCCTCTCCTCCCTCCTCTCTCCTCCTCTCTCCTCCCCTTCCGTTTCCGGTTTGTGTGTGAGAGCGTGAGTGGTCGGTGGTTGTGGATGTGTGAGTGGCGCAGAGCTTGAATTGTTTGCTGTCGCTGTTTATCCTGTTTCTCACCTGTGCTCACCTGTCCTATGTGCACGATCAGGTAAGCTTTGTGATACTTCTACTGAGTGTTGATCGACTGATCGGTGTTTTGTCTGGTGGTTTTTGGAGGGATGGTGTCCGCTGAGACGCCACCTCCGTCTCTCCAGCAGGGAGTGCGGATCGTCCCGCCGGATAGTAGCGTTAGTGTGGAGGAGGTTCTGTTGGCTGCTGGGGAGCGGGTGGGACACGACAAGCTCTGCTTTGCATCGCGGATGAACAAAGCAGTGGTTATGTTGGTTAAAGACGAGCCTCTGGTTCATCGGCTGGTGCAGAGCGGAGTGTTTGTCAGAGATCTGTTGGTGCAGGTGTCCCCGCTGTCCGCTCCCTCCACGCGGATCACCGTATCCGGTGTCCCGCCGTTCATTCCCAACGAGCTGCTGGAGAGTGAGCTGCGGAGGTTCGGGAAGTTTGCTAGTGGTTTTAAAACGTTGAGTTTGGGGTGTAAGGACCCCAAACTGAAACACGTCCAGTCCCTGAGGCGGCAGGTGTTCATGTTCCTGTTCGCCCACACAGACACTTGAGGTCTCCTTCAGAGTCAAACATGGTGACGGCTCATACATGGTGTATGCCAGCTCAGGACAGATTAAGTGTTTTGAATGTGGAGATGTGGCACATAAACGCTACACCTGTCCACACAAACAGCAGGCGGCAGCTCACGGCACCGATGCGGTGGGTGGCACAGATTGGGACGGGGTGGCGCCCCCCACTGCGGCTCGCGCGGGCTCTGCTGCCGGCGGCGGTGCCGGGTCCGTGGCCGGTGGCGGTGCTGCGCGCGGTGCCGCGGCCGGGGGCGCTGCGGTCCTGCCCAGTGGGCCCGAGGCCGGTGCCGACGGCGGTGTGGTGGGCGAAGCCGGCCCTGCTGGTGAACAGTCCAGTGAAACAGAGCAAGAGGAAGCGAGCCAGCCTGAGAGCCGGCAGGCTTCTTTGGCTGCAGAGAGCCTGAGCGGCTCTCAGTGCGCAGCTGCTGACGCGCAGGCAGAACATGTTGAGGAAGAAGCATCCACAAGCTTTACAGACACACCAACAGTGAGATCACTGGAGAGGGACTGGGCTTGTTCAGCAGCCAGGTGTCAGGGGAGGGAGATGATATGGAGTTTGACTCTGAGTCAGATACCATCTCTGTAGGTGAAACATCCACTAAAGCCACAGACCTCTACTCTCTGGAAGATATAAATCAGTTCCTGGATGAAACCTTTAAAAAATCTGTAAGAGTGAGTGATTATTTCAGTGACACTGACAAATTCATTAGATCAGTTGATGTCCTGAAAAGATTGGTCGGCTTCGACCTTTTGGATGAGAAAAAACGCTTTCGCCTCAAAAAACATTTAACAACTTTGAGGAAAGCAACAAAAGGCAAGACGGTCAGAAGAAGGACCAGAAAGTGATACAAGATCATGAATCATCACATGATGGGTTTCTCTTTCCACTGTTCTCTGCTAGCTTTTTCCTGTCTTTTCTTAAAACCTCTTCATGCAGAGCCTAAAAATAGGGTCTCTTAACATCAATGGGGGGAGAGACGGACGAAAGAGGGCTCTGACTTCTGAAGTTTCCACTTTAAAAAATATAGATGTGTTGTTCCTGCAGGAGACGCATTCAAATCAAGCAAGCGAAATAGACTGGAGCTTATGGTGGCAGGGTCCATGTGTCCTCAGTCATGGCACCAACTTCAGTGCAGGAGTAGCTGTTTTGTTCAGAACATCAGCAAATGCAGCAGTTTTATCCTCCACTGAAGTTGTGAAGGGCCGGCTGCTCATTGTACAGGCAGAAATACACAACAACGTGTTCTGCTTTGTCAATGTTTATGCTCCGAACCATGGAGCAGAGGGTAAGTTTCTTCAACCTGATGAAAAATGAGCTGAGAAACTACCAGCAGGACCAGCTCCTCATCGGTGGAGATTTTAACTGCACATTAGATTTCACTGTAGACAGAACAAGTGAGGAACCTCATCCTCAGTCAGCCCAAAGCCTCAATAACATCAGTACACATCTGGATCTATTAGACACATCGAGGGTAAAACATCCACAGTCCAGACAATACACATGGGTGAGGGTCAGTAACAACAGGGTCAGTGCTGCACGACTAGACAGGATCTACATTTCCCAAAACCTAAGCTCCAGACTAATTCACTGCCACATATACCCAGTTGGGTTCACTGACCACCATTTTGTCAACTTACCTTTTCGCCAGGTGAAAGGGTTAAGTCCTACTGGTCTTTTAACAACAAGCTCCTGCAGGACATCACTTTTTGCCAGCATTGTCAGTGTTTGTGGCAAAGGTGGAGACTTCAGAAAGCTAACTTCAGTTCTCTGAAGCTGTGGTGGGAGGTGGGTAAGGCACAGATCCGTGTCTTTTGCCAGCAGTACACCTCCCATTCAACTGCTAAGATTAAAGCAACAGTTCGGGAACTTGAGGCGAGCATAAAGAGCATGGAAGAGGAGTTACAGGGAGACCCCGATCCAACCAAAGGCCATCTGCTGAAGGAGCAGAGGCTGGCTTTGAGCTCCTTCCTACAAGAGAGAGTGAGGGGGGCTCTTGTAAGGTCTCGTTTCCTTCAGCTGAAGGACATGGATGCCCCAACCTCTTTCTTTTTCAACCTGGAGAGGTCGGTGGCACAGAGGAAACAGATGACCTGCCTTGAGCTGCCAGGAGGAAGAGTGACTACCAGCCCAGATGAGATGAGGAGCCATGCAATGGACTTCTACACAAATCTCTTCGGGGCAGAGCAATGCAACATGGAGGGCTGTGAGGAGCTCCTGGAGGGGCTTCCACAGCTCAGTGAGGGAGAAAAAGCTGCTCTGGACTTTGAGCTGACTTTGGAGGAACTGACAGTTGCGGTCAACCAGACGGCATCGGGACGGGCACCAGGGATCGATGGGCTCTCCACTGACTTTTTTAAACACTTTTGGAATATTCTTGGACCTGATCTGCACTGTGTGCTGTTAGAGAGTTTCAGAACAGGATCTCTTCCTGTCTCCTGTCAGCGTGCAGTGCTTTCTCTGCTGCCAAAGAAAGGAGACCTGGCCTTACTGAAGAACTGGAGGCCAGTTGCTCTCCTTTGTACGGACTACAAGGTGCTTTCCAGAGCCTTATCAAACAGGCTTAAAGACATCCTGGACATAATTGTACACCATGATCAGACCTACTGTATTCCTGACAGGTCAATCATGGACAACATCTTTCTTATTCGTGACATAATAGATGTGTGCAGAGGTGATAATGTCAGTGTTGGCATTGTTTCGTTGGACCAGGAAAAAGCTTTTGACAGGGTGGATCACTCATATTTGTTTTCTGCACTTAAGGCGTTTGGCATTGGTGATGATTTTTTGGCTTGGGTGAGTTTGTTGTACAGGGATGCACAGTGTATGGTGAAGGTGGGGGCGGGGCTGAGTCGGCCAATCCCTGTGAAGCGTGGGATAAGGCAGGGCTGTCCCATCTCGGGCCAGCTGTACAGCCTAGCTATCGAGCCTCTACTGTGCAGGCTGAGAGATCGACTCAGTGGTCTCTCACTGACCGGTACTTTCAGGCCTGAGCGTGGTTTTCCTGCCCTTTCTGCCTATGCAGACGATCTTAATATATTTGTCTCCAACCAGGGTGATGTTCAGGTTTTGAAGGACACCCTGTCACTATATGAAAAGGCATCGTCTGCACAGGTGAATTGGGCAAAAAGCAAAGCTCTGTGGGTCGGTCACGGTGATCATCAGGCAGTGCCAGGTCTGCCTGGAGGACTCGAATGGGGGAAAGAGGGTTTGAAGGTGTTGGGAGTCTTTTTGGGCACAGAGGGCTTCCAGAAAAAGAATTGGGAGGGAGTGAAGGAGAAGGTGTGTGCTCGGTTGTCTAAATGGAAATGGTTGCTACCCCAGCTGTCATATAGGGGAAGAGTTCTGGTTGCCAATAACTTGGTTGCCTCGACCCTCTGGCACAAACTCATAGCACTGACACCACCGAGAGGCCTGATAGAGGACATCCAAAGAGCCATCCTGGACTTCTTTTGGTCTGGGAAACACTGGATCCGTGCTTCGGCCCTCTACCTACCTGTGGCTGAAGGGGGACAGGGACTGATCAGCGTCCAGTCTAAGATCGCCTCTTTCCGACTCAGAGCAGCACAAAAACTTCTTTATGACTGTGTCCCAAGCTGGTGCGACACGGCTTGCTGGCTGCTGAGAAGAGCTGGACGGCTGGACTATGATAAACACCTGTTCCTCTTAAAACCTGAAGACACGGACCTAAGTGGATTGGCTCCTTTTTACACCTCGGTTCTGCAGGCTTGGCAGATGTTTAAGATCAGGCGTGACACTGAGGAGACTCCGGGGCTGTGGCTGTTTGAGGAACCTCTGTTCTTCAACAGCTTTATCAGCACTAGGACTCTGCAGTCTGCCAGCCTGCGAGCCAATCTGAGAGGAGCTGGCTGCACCAAACTGGGCCATTTAATGAGGATGACGGCGACATCTGTGGACAATCTGAGGAACAACAGCAACATCACCTCTATCAGGCTCATCAACAAAGTGGTGGAGGAGGTCTGTGCTGCCCTGCCTCAACACCTGAGAGAGACTGCAGAAGATCTCACGCTGTGTGATCAATGGATTGAGGAGTGCGAATACAGCTTCCCCTCTCTGTTCATCACCCCAGCTGTGGGGGAGTGGCAGGAGGGAGGAGGTCAGCTGCTGTCTTTTGAAACTCCTCGACTGGACAAGTTTCAGGACGCAGGAACAAAAGACCTTTACCAGGCCTGTGTGAAGGTTCTCAACCTGAGCACCTTGGCAGGAGTGAGGGAGTCGAAGTGGGCCGAGTTTTTGGGTCCAGACGTTTCCCCGAAAGGCAGCTGGCGGTCTCTGTACGAGCTGCCTGTTGAAACGCGGACAGCAGACCTCCAGTGGAGGATTGTACACGGTGCAATAGCTACAACAGATACAGAGCGCACTTTGATCCTGAGCTGGGGGAGGGATGTGGGTTCTGCACACAAACAGAAACACTTGTGCATTTGTTTGTTGAGTGTCCTCGACTTACTGGAATGTTCCTTTGTTTAAAAAGGTGGTTTGAGGGGCTGGGGGAGGTTTTCAGTTTTGTTTTGTTTATCTTTGGTCCAAAGTATTGTGCAAAAAGAAAGACTGTGCACACCCTGGTGAACTTTCTGAGTGCCTCTGCTAAGTTAGCCATCTGGCTGACTCGCAGGAACCTCGCTCGGGGCGTCGGCAGTGTGGAGCTGCTGCCGGTCTTGAAGGGATTGGTGAAGACCCGACTGCATGTCGAACATGCTAATTTTAAAATGGTGGACAATACTCTGGTGAGGTGACAGTGACATGTTTCTCCTGAAAACTGTAAATAAAGGCACTTTGAAAACCAAAACCTCCTCTCCTCCTCCACCTCCTCCTCCTCCTCTCTCCTCTCCTCCTCCTCTCCTCTCTCCTCCTCTCTCCTCTCATCTCCTCTCTCCTCCTCTCTCCTCTCCTCTTCTCTCGTCCTCCTCTCCTCTCTCCTCCTCTCTCCTCTCCTCAGATCCAGCAGGCAGCAGAACGTCCAGAGAGAAACTTTGTGGACACTCGTCAGCTGAAGGTAACCACACAGCTACATCACCTGCATCCCCTGCATCCCCTACATCACCTACATCACCTACATCCCCTGCATCCCCTACATCCCCTACATCACCTGCATCCCCTGCATCCCCTATATCCCCTACATCACCTACATCACCTACATCCCCTGCATCCCCTACATCCCCTACATCACCTGCATCCCCTGCATCCCCTACATCACCTACATCACCTGCATCCCCTGCATCCCCTACATCCCCTACATCACCTGCATGAGATAATGTGGTCCCGGTCCAGTCACCTCACACCTGTCACAACCTTTAAATCATCTGGAGCTTGACTCTGCTCTGTGGACCGGTTCTGACAGTCCGGTGTGGGTTGTGTTCACGGTGTTTAGAATTCATAGTAAACATTAAATCATCTTCAGATTTCCAGACGTGCTGCAGCTGAAAACTGTTTGTTTAGTGACGCTGACGTTTAAACGTAGAAGAAAATCCACATCAGGTCCACTTCTCCTGAACCGAACCATCTGGGTTCACCTTGTCACTGACGGTCATCTGAAAAGTTCTGTTGGTTCATCTCAGTAGAAAATAAATCTTTGACCCTTCAGGATATTAAAGTCCAGCTGTCCAGCTAACTGTAAGGTTTGTTAATATTCACATGATGAGTCAGTAAATGAATTATTCTGCTGGGAGAAGAAACATTTTTATAATCGATGAACTGATGAACAGTGAAAATCTTTAAAGACATAAAAGCATCAACTTTGGCTCTGATGGACTTTTCTCACTGAGTGACTGATGATAAATCAGCGTCAGTGTTTCACTCCAGCCCGTCACCTGTTCACCTGTCAGTGTCAGCTGACCTGTATGTTGATGATGTCACACGATGTTCCAGGTGTGTGCAACCTGCTTCGACCTGTCGGTCAGCCTGCTGCGGGTGCTTGAGATGACGGTCACTCTGGTTCCGGAGATCTTCCTCGACTGGTCCCGTCCGTCTGCTGAGCTGCTGCTCAGACGACTCGCTCAGGTCAGTTCAGTGGATCAGAACACAATGGCTCAGTATGAGTCGCCGTTCGGCTGTTACTGCAGAAAGTAACTAAGTACATGTACTTAACTTTGTGGTACCTGTAGGTGACTTGAGTATTTTTATCTTACACTAAACTGTTCTTGTTCTCCGCTACATTAACTTCATCCTCAGTTTGTTTATAAACTAGATACAGGTGTTAAACACTGGATCCATTTAGTTTAATAAGTACTTTAACTACATCCATTACTTTCACTGAAGTCAGTTAGAAGAATTTTACCTGTAGTGAATTAATACTAACAATAAGAAGAAGAAGGATGAGAAGACAAAGAGGGAGAACAAGAGAAGAAGAAGAAAACAAGAGGAAGAAGAAGAGAAGAAGAAGAAAAAGAGAAGACGGAAACAAGAGGAAGAACAGAAGAAGAAAACAAGAAGAAGAGAAGAAGAAGAAGAAAACAAGAGGAAGAAGAAGAGAAGAAAACAAGAAGAAGAAAACAAGAGGAAGAAGAGAAGAAGAAAGCAAGAGGAAGAAGAAGAGAAGAAGAAAGCAAGAGGAAGAAGAAGAGAAGAAGAAGAAAACAAGAGGAAGAAGAAGAGAAGAAGAAGAAAACAAGAGGAAGAAGAAGAGAAGAAAACAAGAAGAAGAAAACAAGAGGAAGAAGAAGAGAAGAAGAAGAATCACTGAGTGAGACAGAAACACATCTGTGACTGAATCAGCTGTTAGAGACGAGATGACAACAGGCTGAACCGTTCTGTCTTCTGATGAGACGTTCATGCAGCCTCAGGTGTTGGTCTGCATCATGTCATCATCTTCATCTTCTTCATCTTCAGCGTAGCAGAGAGAGAGAAGATCTTTAAGTTGAGTCTGATTGTGATTCTTCTTCTGCTGCAGCTGCTCAACCAGGTGTTAAACAGAGTGACAGCAGAGAAGAACCTGTTTGATCGAGTCGTCAACCTGAGACTGCCAGGTACGCACACACACATGCACACGCATGCACGCACACACGCACGCATACACACACACACACACACACACACACACACACACACACACACACACGCACGCACGCACACCTCAGAGTCGTTCTTTGTTTGTTTTAATGAAATAAACTCTCCAGCTCTGTTAGCATTGAGGCTACAGCAGCTACGCTAACCTCTTTAAGTCATCAGATCACATCTGTGTCAATATTAAGAGTGTGTGTGTGTGTGTGTGTGTGTGTGTGTGTGTGTGTGTGTGTGTGTGTGTGTGTGTGTGTGTGTGTGTGCGTGCATGGGTGCGTGCGTGTGCGCTGCAGGTCTGGAGAGTGTGGACCACTACCCCATCCTGGTGGCTGTTACAGGCATCCTGGTCCGGATCCTGGTGGACGGAGACAGACAGGGGTAAGACAGCTTCTCTTCTGTGTGTGAGTGTGAACAAGATTTTTACCCATGATGCACCTGAGCCTGTGTGGACATACAGTAGATCTCTGATGGACAGTTGGTTGCAGTTGATGCTCGTGGTGTTGGTTGAGTTCACTGAGAAGCTAATGGAGCTCGTCTTCAGTCAGCTGACCTGACATGATGAGACGGTCATCATTGTTCGGTTGTTCAGGTCCAGGATCTGTGGAGAAGCTGCAGATGGTTCTGGTGCTGACGCACTGACTCACACATGTATTAACACACACTCACATCCACATAATGAAGGCCTCAGCGAGGCGTATCACAGGCTGTCGATGGGCTGCACTGTGTGGGAAATTCAATTAGCAGACGCAGCAGCTCTCAGACGGTCCTGAGTCTCAGCTCAGAGAAGTTCGTCTTGTGGTTCTGGTCTCTGAGGTGAACAGCAGCTGTCGTCCGGCTGCAGAGTTTGTTAGATGTCAGCTGAGTTCAGAGCTCAACTCTGACGCTTTACCTTCATCTTGTAAAGATAATTATTGAGTCATTAAATCCAGCGTGGTGTCTGATAACATGTCTTCACTTCATGTGATATGAGATGATACACTGAAGGCTGAAGTCAGTTGATCTGACGGTTCACTACCTTTTTTCTATCATTGAGTAAACAAGTGACACATTTTCATATTTAATGCAAAACACAGAACAGCTGATAAAATGTGAGATGAGATAAACATTGAACACAATAACTGTAGGAAGTTTGTAAAACACGAGATTTGGATGAATTTTGAGCAGATTTGAGATTCTGATGTTAAAGAGAAGAAAATGTCAGTATTGATCTATCAGCTGATGTACAGATGTGGTTATCAAGCACTTGTGACAGATGTGTATCAGAGGCTGAACGACATTTTACAGTTTATCAGTGAACTTTGTCTGAAATGACTTCAGAGCTCTGAAACAGAAAACTTCAGTCTGAGTCTAATAATCATAAATCACACCGAACGTTTCTGCATTGTGTTCTTTAAAACCAAAAAGGTTTTAGCCCATATCAATATATCTATGATGGGCCGGTATCAGCTGATGATATCTGCTGATCAGTTTCTGATTATTGTCTGTGAACTTTTCATCACAGGATGTTTTCACACACTTTTTATACGATCTGATTCTGCAGTTTACATTTGTAACAGTCAGACAGACGTCAGTGTTTCTCTGCGGTTCTTCTGTAAAGCAGAACGAAGCTGCAGCTCTTCACTGTCCTCTGCAGCCTCGAGGGCATTTCTTCAGATTTGGCACAAACGTTCAGTCGGTCTGAAAGATGAACTGATTGATTTTGGTGTTCAGAGGTCAGAGGTCACTGTTTATCCTATTGAACCTCCCACCTCATGCTGCTCCTTCATGTTATTGTCTGCACAGTTTGTTGCTGCTGCATCAAATTTAATTTGAATTGAACTACAACATGAACAGATGATGAGACTCCTGCTCAGCTGTGGATGATGTTTGCTGTGTCACCACATCAGTAAAAGTCAGACATGTTGAGTCTGACGTGGCTCCACTGAGTCTCAGCTTCATGGAGCTTTGATGAATGCAGCCGTTCCTCCAGTGACTCCACACTCATCAGCTCGGAGCGACACTGTGAAGGTCTGATGGCTGTTTGGGGATCAGCATGAGACGGTGGTGAGAAGAAATCAGCTTTGTTAAATGGTATAATGGGAGAAGACCCCTTCAGGCCACTGTACTTAAGACTGTGTCCACAGTGACGCTGTGTGGAGGATTATTTGGATTAAAGTGTTGAACAGAGTCCTGATGTGGCTGAAGGCTGTTTGTCTCTGTGGTTACCTGGATAATTAGCTTTAATCTGGAAGGAATCACATTTACCCTCCTCAGTCCAGGACGTCTTTATTTACCTCGGGGACACAGCAGCTGATCACTGAAGACGAGGAGAGACGGAGAAACACAACTGAAAACAATCAAAAGCTTAAAGAACTTCACCTGGAATAAAATATAAGTGAAACTGTATTTAAATACCTGAGGAATGTATCCAGGCAGCAGGTGAACATGGAGCTCACAGGTTGTTCAGGTCCAGGATCTGTGGAGAAGCTGCAGATGGTTCTGGTGCTGATGCACTGACTCACACATGTATTAACACACACTCACATCCACATAATGAAGGCCTCAGCGGGGCGTATCACGGGCTGTCGATGGGCTGCACTGTGCGGGAAATTCAATTAGCAGATGATAAAAGCTGTGGCTGGTGCCAAAGAAAACCACCGACGGACAGGAATCACATCCTGTGACTGATGTCTGACTCATCACGTGACCTCAGACTGAGCTGCATGAAGCCTCCCATCATACAGACACAGGAACCATCATCACATCATCTCATTGAGACTGAAGAAGACTCACTGACCAACAGGACCATCAGCACTGTCTGTTTAAATCAACTGAAATACCCTGACATCACCTCTGACTGTGTCAGGGCCTCCTGCAGCTGATCCCAGCTCTGAGGACCACATAGTGAAGGCTGTATTGATTTTGAAACCAATTGTGTGCCAGTTCAAATCTATTTGATCTTGAGTTTTGGAAAGAGTCACAGCTCAGGGATCTATATATAACATGAAGCAGTGTGAAGGTCTCCAGCAGCAGAGTGATGAGGTCGTTCACACAGAGCAGATCACATCAACAATAATAATACATCAATACTTACACGTTCAATGTTGTGGCCATTATAATGTCGAACACCTGGAGCCTGGAGATGTTAGGAAGATTTGATTTGAACTTTTGTGCCGTTTGAAAATAACCTAAGTTTATATTTTCTGCATTTTAAACCAGATTCAGATGAATTAAGTGTGACTGAGCTGAAACAGGCTGCAGGAATTTAAGGGTTTGTTCTTCTGAAGGAGATGAACAGTATGTAACTGTTCAGTCTGCAGAAACACACAAAGATAAATGATCACAGATTATTAATGTGTCTGGAGAACAGCAGTGGTCCTCGTGTTGGACCCTGCGGTACCTTAAAGGAAGAGGAAGACACACTGGACACATCGTGTTCAGTTTAAAACCAACAGTGTGGAGTTTAAATAACATTCTCAACGCAACGACAAGAAAACCAGCTGAACAACAGCTTTAGCTGTGAAGTGTCTGAACATCGTGGGTCCACCTCTGTCAGCTGTTCTAAAGCCATCAGCTGGTCCCCTCAGTGTCTACATGTCACCTGACATCAGAAGATCTCTGAGGTCTTGAGAGGAAGGAGAGGTCTCACTCTGTGTTAGATATCACAACGTCTCCTGGTGGTCGTCTCACAGCACTAAGTGTCTCCAGACCGGCCTCGTCCTGCTGACAGCATTGTATCTCCTTCATGTGATCTCCTGTTTTAGTATTCCAGCTGTTCTCCACCGTTCCATCAGGTTATTGATCGATCATGTCTTTGTGTCCCTGACTCGGCAGTTTATAATCCTTGCCTTTCAGTCAGCCTCATCATGGATGTCCCAGTAATGTCACTTAGTGAGTCACATGTTAATGAGTGCGAGTAATGTAAATGTGATGGTCTGCTCTGCTGCTCCTGTGTCAGCAGTGTCCTACAGCACGAGCTGATGTCTGTCAGCTGGAGTCTGTTGTTCTTATGGAGGATGTAGTTTATATGTATGAGAGTGGAACGTCCACCAACAGACACTATATACAGTGATGAGAGCTGCTGATTTAACATTTGATAAGAATGTTAGAAACGTTGATGATAAGTTGACATAATAACTCAAAGGTATTGTCTGTCCTGGTTCACTCTCAGCACACTGCAGACAGACACAGTTAGAGACCAGCTGGTAACATAGAGGAGAATTTACAAGATATGTTTTTTAAATCACAAGGGTTTAAAAAACAAAACAGATTTAAAGCAATTTAGCAGCTAATGAGACAGATACGTCCCTCAGGAGGTGGTGGAGACCAGAAAGAGCTGAAAGAGAGAAAAGACTGAACTGAGATTCATCAGGTGACACAAACATGAAGATCTCATGATGATCTCAAGATGATCTCATGATGATCTCAAGATGATCAGGTCGGACTTGTTGGTCTTAACTTGAGACTTGTTGACTGATGTAAAACTGTGAATGAAGAAACTGACCGTGACTCTCGGTGTGAGTCCTCAGAGTCTCAAACAGTCCTGGATGAGTCGGGCTGTATCGACTCTGATCTCCCTCCTTCACCTGTGTTCAGTCGGACTGTGGCCGTGTGGCAGCACTCGGATGTGTTTAGGTAACCGGGCTGTTTGATGGTTTACTGCGTGGACGCCACCCTGACCCACATCCCACCCATTTCTCTGAGGCAGAGCAGCCATGTTGGTACACTGCATGATTTACCGCTCATGAAAAAAGCCTCACAAATATTCAGCTGCTGTCAACATTTCCTCTCTGACAAATGAGGTAATTAAGCAGCGGCGGCCGACATTTCTGCTCTCTCACAGGAGCTGAATCCACTCCAACAACAGAGTTTCACAACAAATTATCAGGCTGACGATGTGATGGTGAGGACTCAGTCCAGGTCTGTTGATGTCTTTGTGTGTCAGAATGATTTCTGTCTAACAATCATCACTAAACACAGACGTATATGAATTATCTGCTGGTTTAAACAGATTCAATCAGTTTAAATGATCTGATCTCTGACCTGAAGACACATGAAGTGACTCAGTGTAAATGTGGTCCACTATGCTTTGACATGTTTATATGGAACTGGAGTTTAAACAATCAGATGCCCCCCCCATCTCAAGTCTTAATGCTAAGCTAAGCTAACCAGCTGCTGGCCTGCTTCATATCTAGTGTCTGAACATGAGAGTGGAATCGATGTGTGAACATCTATCAGAATCAGAATTCCTTTATTTGTCCCGCAAATGGGGAAATTTCTCTGTCACAGCAGCCAAAGGACAGTAATTACAATAAACAATAATAAAAAGTAAAAAATAAACAATAAGAAGATAAGAAATAGAATCGACTCGTATATATTTTTATTTACAAATAATAAATAATAAATATAGGTATTAAAAATTGTCCAGTTAGTGCAAACCAAAATGTATATGGATATGTGTAGAGTTTTTTATGGCACAGTGCACATGTGAGGTCTACTGGGAGCAGTGCTGGTTGTACAGTCTAACAGCAGCAGGAAGGACCTGCGGTACCTCTCCTTCACACACTTGGACCTGCGGTACCTCTCCTTCACACACTTGGACCTGCGGTACCTCTCCTTCACACACTTGGACCTGCGGTACCTCTCCTTCACACACTTGGACCTGCGGTACCTCTCCTTCACACACTTGGACCTGTGGTACCTCTCCTTCACACACTTGGGGTGTATCAACCTGTCGCTGAAGGAGCTGACCAGTGCGGTGATAGTGTCCGTGACATCTGCTACTTCCTCAGCAGATGGAGTCTGCTCTGACCTTTCTTGTATGTTGCTGCACTGTGATCAGTCCAGTCCAGTTTATTGTTCAGGTGAACTCCCAGGTACTTGGTTCTGCTGGCACCAGTCTACGAAGTCCTGAATAAGTCCTCTGTAGGCTCTGTCGTCCCCGTCCCTGATGAGGCCGACGATAGCAGAGTCGTCAGAGAACTTTTGTAGATGGCTGTGGGGTGATTGGTGGGAGAAATCAGCAGTGTACAGGGTGAACAGGAAAGGGGCCAGGACGGTTCCCTGTGGGGCCCCCGTACTGCAGACGACTGTGTCCGACACACAGTCCCGAGTCCTCACATACTGTGGCCGGTTGGTGAGGTAGTTGAAGAACCAGGACGTGAGGTGTTTCAGGGGGGGCAGTGGGGGGAGTCTGCAGGCTGAAAGCAGTGGAGAGGGAGGTAGAGGTGAGAATGGGGCTGTAAACAGGGGGGTAGAAGAGGTGGTGGGGGGCAGCAGAGATGACTGGGCCGGGGGAGGGGTGGGTGTCTGGTCAAACCTATTGAAGAATAGGTTCAGGTCGTTCACCCACGTCTGATCCCCGGCAGCCTGAGAGTCTGGTTTCCTCAGCCCTGAGATGGTTTTAAGGCTTTTCCAGACTCCACTGATGTTAGTCTGCTGCAGCTGGACCTCCATCTTCCTCCTGTAGCTGTTCTTCCCCTCTCTGATCTTCCTCCTCAGCTCCCTCTGCACAGCCTTCAGCTCCTCTTTGTTGCCTGACCTAAAGGCCCTCTTTTTCTCCTTAAGGAGAGCCTTTATGTCAGGATTAATCCAGGGTTTGCTGTTAGAAAAACACTGCACAGTCCTGGTGGGTACAGTGTTTTCAACACAGAAGTTTATATAGTCCGTTATGCATCCTGTTAAACTGTCGATGTCCTCCCCATGAGAAACACACAGTTCTTCCCACACAGTTGAGTCGAAGCAGTCCCTCAGAGCCTCTTCAGACTCCTCAGTCCATGCCTTAACTGTGCGGGTCTCCACTGGTTGCCTGTTTACGAGGGGCATGTACACAGGCAGGAGATGCACCAGGTTGTGGTCAGATCTTCCCAGGGGAGGGAGGGGGGCTGAGTTGTATGCCTCCTTGCTGTTGGCATAAAATAAGTCCAGTGTTTTATTGTCCCTGGTGTGGCAGGTGACATACTGTGTGAATGTGGGCAGCGTGGAGGACAGAGAGGCATGATTGAAGTCCCCAGAGATGAGGAAGAGGGCCTGTGGGTGCTGTGTCTGCAGTGAGCTTGTGACTGAGTGGAGAAGGTCACAAGCTGCATCAGCGTTAGCAGAGGGGGGGATATACACAGCGAGTACGATCACCTGTGTGAACTCCCTCGGGAGGTAGTACGGCCTCATGCTAACCGCTAAAAGTTCAATGTCCTTACTGCAGACCTGTTCTTTAACAGTGATGTGCCCAGAGTTACACCATCTGTCATTAACAAACACAGCCAGCCCTCCTCCTTTCCTCTGACCGCTCTCTGCCGTCCTGTCCGCCCGCCGCGTTTGAAATCCGTCCAGGTTAGCGTCCGTGTCCGGGGTCAGAGCCGATAGCCACGTCTCAGTAAACACCATGATGCTGCTCTCACGGTCCCTCTGATGCCGGGTCAGCGCCGTCAGCTCGTCCATCTTGTTGGGGAGAAATCTCACATTCCCCATGATGACAGACGGGAGGACGGGTCTGTAGCGTCTCCTCCTCCTACGGCGAGCAGCTCCGGCCCGGCACCGCGTCTCCTCCTCTTCAGCTCGCGGGACATCGGGCCGCCCGAGCGGCGGCACTACTGAGGGCCAACAGCTGATCCCTACTGTAAACAATAGGGCCGCGTACAGGCTCCCCGGACACGGCGGGAAACAGCGAAAAACACAGTAATATGACCAGAGCGATAAAAACAACTCTGGCCTCCATACTGCCCGGAGAAAGAGCTCCAAAAAGAAGTAAATTAAAACCGTTAAAAAGTACGAAATGTTATATAAAAAGAAGAAAAAGCTCAAAGGTGAGCGAGAGCTGCTGTAACAGGCGGCGCCATCTTTAGCTGATCCTAGAAGAAGAAGATGTCACTGAATGATGAACTGTTCCTTTAAAGTGAAGCTGATCAGTCTGAAGCCGAGGTTTCTCAGGTGTGTGTGTGTGTGTGTGTGTGTGAGAGACACCTGGTGTGTGTGTGTGTGTGTGTGTGCAGTGTTTGTGTGTCCATGTTGTGACTGATCTCTTCGCCCTCCTCTGTTTCTCCATGTTTCTGTAACGACAGGTGATCATAGATTATATACTTAATCCACTCTAATGTGATGGAGGCTGATGGAGGCTGATGGAGGCAGTGTGATGGAGGCAGTGTGATGGAGGCTGTGTGATGGAGGCTGATGGAGGCAGTGTGATGGAGGCAGTGTGATGGAGGCTGTGTGATGGAGGCTGATGGAGGCAGTGTGATGGAGGCTGTGTGATGGAGGCTGTGTGATGGAGGCTGTGTGATGGAGGCTGATGGAGGCTGTGTGATGGAGGCTGATGGAGGCAGTGTGATGGAGGCTGATGGAGGCTGATGGAGGCTGTGTGATGGAGGCAGTGTGATGGAGGCTGATGGAGGCTGATGGAGGCAGTGTGATGGAGGCTGTGTGATGGAGGCTGTGTGATGGAGGCTGTGTGATGGAGGCTGATGGAGGCTGTGTGATGGAGGCTGATGGAGGCAGTGTGATGGAGGCTGTGTGATGGAGGCTGATGGAGGCTGTGTGATGGAGGCAGTGTGATGGAGGCTGTGTGATGGAGGCTGATGGAGGCAGTGTGATGGAGGCTGTGTGATGGAGGCAGTGTGATGGAGGCTGATGGAGGCTGTGTGATGGAGGCTGATGGAGGCAGTGTGATGGAGGCTGATGGAGGCTGATGGAGGCTGATGGAGGCAGTGTGATGGAGGCAGTGTGATGGAGGCAGTGTGATGGAGGCTGTGTGATGGAGGCAGTGTGATGGAGGCTGATGGAGGCAGTGTGATGGAGGCTGTGTGATGGAGGCAGTGTGATGGAGGCTGATGGAGGCAGTGTGATGGAGGCTGATGGAGGCTGATGGAGGCAGTGTGATGGAGGCTGATGGAGGCAGTGTGATGGAGGCAGTGTGATGGAGGCAGTGTGATGGAGGCTGATGGAGGCTGATGGAGGCTGTGTGATGGAGGCTGATGGAGGCTGATGGAGGCAGTGTGATGGAGGCAGTGTGATGGAGGCTGATGGAGGCAGTGTGATGGAGGCAGTGTGATGGAGGCAGTGTGATGGAGGCTGATGGAGGCAGTGTGATGGAGGCAGTGTGATGGAGGCAGTGTGATCAGTAACGTAATTGTTGAAATGGATTAAAGCAGCTCGGCTGCAGCAGAAAGACGAGCGCTCTCCAGCTGCAGCTGCTGTGGATCAGTACATTTGGGGTTTTGGACTGCGAGCCGCTGACACTGACCTGGGACCTGCTGGCTTCACTGGAAAATGTGTTACTTACTAATTTGATAAGTTGTAGCTAGCTAGTTAATTAAGCTAACGTGAGCTCCATGAGCAGGTTGAAAACATCAGACAAACAAGAAACCACCTGCAATCTGCACTTCATGGCTCCATGGCCAAACTGGTGTTGGTGCATGTAATCTCACCTCAGGTACCAGAGCTCTGTATGAGATCATATAAGATTATTTTGTCTTTATGCTAAGATATTCAGCTGCTGGCTGAACGGGGTGTGACTCTACCAGAGGAAGTGATGTTGATGAAGACTTAAAACACAGTTGGCAGATCCATGACTACGTGTGTGCGCCTTGTTTCCTCTCAGAATATTAAATGTGTGTTAAACTTATCGACTCACCTGATGAACAGTAGGTCAGGTTTGTGTGACATGCAGGTCAGATTCTTTGTTTCAAACTACTGAAGGAGGAAGTGAAGCGTCAGTTTTCAGGCTGCAGGTGATGAAAGCATCGTTCTTCATGTAACTGACCTCAGACTCAGAGCATCATGAGCACACATTAGTTTTGTCCTCTAATCGCTCCGACCCGTCCACTCGGGATCTGATTCCATCAAGGACTCTTCTTCAGTCTCTCCTGCACCTTATTGCTCCCATTAGTGTGTCCACACATAATGGCATTTATTGACCAGTGAGTATTGAATACATCAGCATTGTGTTGATGCTGTCCACAAGCTGCTCATCCAGGCAGCGCTGCTGTGAAACCTTTATCGTCTCGGCTCAATCCACAAGGAACAGAAGCAATATGTCTTTAATACTTGACTCTAAGAGTCCGTTGATATATCATCAACTAAATGTTGATGATGTTCAGACGTCTTCTCTGTTATCAGCTGCTCCAACAACAAGCTGACACAACAACAGAAAATAAAATGCACAGAATCACTTTAATAAATCTCACGTTGCAGTTTGCTGACAGTCGACCGGTACAGACGGATCAGTTTGCCTCCACAGGGCCGACGGTGATCTCCTGCAGATCATCAGGTTTTACAGCATCGTGTGTTTTACATTTGTATTAAGGGACGTATATAATCTGAGGGTGGTGACAGAAATGATGAAGTGTGACGATGCAAATATTTAACATCAGAGGTCGAACAGAAGCTGCGTTCAGGTGCCATCATCAGTTTCATCCTTATGGTTTTTACAGACACAGACGACCTCCATCTGTCCAGAGTGATCAGCACAAACATCTCTGCCTCCATCTTCAGATCATAGTGACAACAACAACAGCAGCACATCAATCAGCTGCTACATTTAAATCACACTGATAAAACGTTCCCGTGTTTATTGAATATGTTGTGAAGAAAGCTGAAGCACATTTTCAGGAGCACAGTGAATTTTTAGTTCCCTACATGAAGGAAATGCAGCAGAGCAGCGATCCATCTAACTGTGGAGCTGGACTTTGTTTCTTACTGTACCGCTGAGCTGCTGGCTGATTAATTGAACGGGAGCTGTCGTCCTCTGAACAGCCTCCAGCTGGGTTCTGAACTCATTTCATGTCCTGGTGCAGCTCACATGCAGCCTGCTTTACTAATAGAGTTTGGCCACTCGTGGGTGTTGAAGTGTTTGCATGTAATAAATCAGAGTGGTGCTGTTCCAGTTATGTGGAACTGCAGTAAACCAGCACAACCGACCGGATGCAGGGGAACCGTCTCCAGATGGCCTGTTTGGGTCGGACACAAAGTCATGAAAAATATCTGGTCTCACACCAACAGTCTGAACACCGACAGCTTCGGTGCTGCTGACAGAGTCTGGACTGTTTCTGAACCGTTCACAGATAAATAACTAGATCTCACAGATCCAACACTCAGGGGTGGTACAGAATGGTTCTGAGGACAGGACAGAGATTGTTGTCAACAAATCTAAAGTGCAGATCTAAACTAACAACACGTCCGTCCATCTCTCTAAACGGTCTGACTTCCTGTCTGTGGCTCTCAGCCTGGAGCTCATTAGTTCCTACTGAAGACCTTTAAAAGTTTTTAGTTTCACAAAAAAAGACTTATGCCCGTCCACATATCCACACTGACCAAAAACAGCTGCTAACATCCGCTAACACCTGCTAACAGCAGCTAACACTCGCTAACAGCTGCTAACACCCGCTAAAATCTGCTTTTTGTGTGCAGTGTAAATGTTTGCAGTCAGGCTTTACTCCCGGGTCAGTTAACTCTGCAGTAGTCAGGCTTTACTCCCGGGTCAGTTAACTCTGCAGTAGTCAGGCTTTACTCCCGGGTCAGTTAACTCTGCAGTAGTCAGGCTTTACTCCCGGGTCAGTTAACTCTGCAGTAGTCAGGCTTTACTCCCGGGTCAGTTAACTCTGCAGTAGTCACAGGTTTTTATCGCCTCCGACTCGGCTCGGCTGTGACGTGAACACAACTCTCAGGTGACGCGCTCATTTCTTCTCCTTTTCAGGCGCGATGCTGTGACGTGTGTTGAAGTTGACATCGTCGGCTTGTTAATGTCTTCCCTGCATCTCTGTCTGTGGTCTGAGCATGTGCAACTCTCAACAGAGCTGAGAAAGAAGACAGATGTCTCACTCCTCAGCAGCTTCACTTATCAGCTCTGGAAAAAACTATTGTCTCATTTTTTAAGACTTTTTAAAACAAGTGTAACATCTTCTAGATGTTTTCAGATGAGGTTATGATCGCTGCTCTCTACTGTTCACTGTTGTTCTGGTCCATTCGTGGTGAAGAACACCAGAGAAACAACAGACTGGTTCTGAAGTAAAAAGTGGTTTCAGAAAAATACTTTCAAGAAGTGTCTGGTATGTTTTCATCTCTTCTTCTACACATTGACTCTGTCCAGGTTTTATCAGAAAACGCTGGTTGTTATTTTTACATGATGGTTAGGACCTCGTCCTTCTCCTCTCCATCATCTCTGTCTCCAGTCTGCTCTCTGTAGGCGCTGATGTATTTGAATGGTGATCTTTGCAGTGGGTTTCATGGAGTCTCTTTCCTCTCTGCTCACATCAGGACTGTTAACAGCCCTCTGCCCCCTCTCTCCCTCCACAGGGTAGAAAATCAATGGTGCTAATTATTGTCCATTACCTCAGGCTGAAAGACATCAGAAGCAGCTCGCAGCCATCCACAGATTAGATTGAGACCGAGGCTAATTAGCTTAGCAGCTTTGGACCATGAGAGGCCTGTGCTCTGGGGATGTTGTTTTTCTCCGGCACATAAGCCCTGCCTGCTGTGATTTTTATTGCTGTGTGCGATCGCTGCTGATCCTCTCAGCTGGAGGATTGTTTTTCAATACGTAATCGTGTCCCGTTGCGACTGGGAGGGGAACTGGTTTAGGAATGTTTCCCTCTGTGGACGCGGTGCTGGACTCGTCTGATGAAGGACATGCTGAACACACGAGACACACGAACTCGCCTTCATTTGGGGGAATTGTATGAAAAGTCCTTCAGAATGACAAAGATAAGAAAATGATGATGAGTTGTGAATTGGCCGCTGGCTGTAAAGCGTTGAGGAGAATCAGGAAGCTTTGCATACATTAAAATCAGCTTTTGTCAGCAGAGAAGACGACTTCCCTCCACACAGTCAGAACCAGAACCTGCAGCTAATCAAGTGTTGAAATGTGACCTGTCCTCCCTGCTGCTTACAATGGCTCTCCTGGTCCTCCTGTGTGACTCATAGAGACTTTTAAAGCTTTCTGATGAGACGAATGAATGAAAAGATGATGATGGTGATGAATGTGGTGAAAGCAGCAGCAGTGAGTGAAAGACGAGGTGATAACATCTCTAATCTGTGAGCTCGTCAGGAGGAGGAGGTCAATAAAAGCATGAGGAAGAACGAAGTCCTTCTTGTTAACCATCAGGAAGCAGAGGACCCAGTCAGGCTCTCACTCCCAGAGAGGTCCAGAGGGCTGATCGTCACGCCACGCTGACCTTCACGCTGACTGTTCAACATTTTCTATATCAGTTGCCAGGGACAGAAACTACAACAACACAACAGTGAAGGAGACAAACACACACAAGTGCGTTATAGTTTTTTGCTCTGAATCTTGTCAGATAATCACGTCAGTCAGCAGCAGGAGCGGCCCGGCTGTAAGAACCACCACAGATCCATCTGCTGTCATTTCTGTGGAGTAAACCCAGAAAAGCTCTTAAACCTGTACGTGTTTAAATAACAGGAACATGTTCTCACTGTAGAACTGATCCGAGTGTCGGGATCAGGTTCTGGAGTCCTCCGGTCCGGCTCAGCAACACTTTCTGCACTCACATGAACAAAGACCAAACTGTGGTTCAGACGTTCATGTTCCCCTGAGGATGAACCGACCTTCTGCCGTCATCAGGTCAACATGTCAATGTGTCCAGATACCTGCAGGACTGATGACATCATCAGCCTCAGCTGTGCTTACTGATGATTAGCTAATGTTAGCATGCTAACACACTGAACTAAGATGGTGAACATGGCTGACATGCATGAACGAAACACTGGCATATTTAATAGGAAGTAAACCAGGAAGTAAACCAGGAAGAAAACCAGGAAGAGATTTTTTTGGCGTATGCTTCATGTGTATGATTCTGGTTGGGCTGAACAGGACCCATCTTTGTGTCCAGTGTGTTGTTGTGTCTGTGGTGTTGTTGTGTTGTTGTTGTTGTTGTGTCGTGTCTGTGGTGTTGTTGTGTTGTTGTGTCTGTTGTGTTGTTGTGTCTGGTGTTGTTGTATCGTTGTGTCTGTGGTGTTGTTGTGTTGTTGTGTCTGGTGTTGTTGTATCGTTGTGTCTGTGGTGTCGTTGTGTTGTTGTGTCTGTGGTGTTGTTGTGTCTGTGGTGTTGTTGTGTTGTTGTGTCTGGTGTTGTTGTGTCTGGTGTTGTTGTGTCTGTGGTGTTGTGGTGTTGTTGTGTCTGTGGTGTTGTGTTGTTGTGTCTGGTGTTGTTGTGTCTGTGGTGTCG
The DNA here is from genome assembly GCF_040436345.1 of Pagrus major. Lineage (NCBI taxonomy): Eukaryota > Metazoa > Chordata > Actinopteri > Spariformes > Sparidae > Pagrus > Pagrus major. Next base: position 29,902,456 of record NC_133233.1, read on the forward strand.
TGTTGTGTCTGGTGTTGTTGTGTCTGTGGTGTTGTTGTGTCTGTGGTGTTGTTGTGTCTGGTGTTGTTGTGTCTGTGGTGTCGTTGTGTTGTTGTGTCTGGTGTTGTTGTGTCTGTGGTGTCATTGTGTTGTTGTGTCTGTGGTGTTGTGTCTGTGGTGTCGTTGTGTCTGTGGTGTCGTTGTGTTGTTGTGTCTGGTGTTGTTGTGTCTGTGGTCTTGTTGTGTCTGTGGTGTCATTGTGTTGTTGTGTCTGGTGTTGTTGTGTCTGTGGTGTCATTGTGTTGTTGTGTCTGTGGTGTTGTGTCTGTGGTGTCGTTGTGTTGTTGTGTCTGGTGTTGTTGTGTCTGTGGTGTTGTTGTGTCTGGTGTTGTTGTGTCTGTGGTGTCGTTGTGTTGCTGTGTCTGGTGTTGTTGTGTCTGTGGTGTCATTGTGTTGTTGTGTCTGTGGTGTTGTGTCTGTGGTGTCGTTGTGTTGTTGTGTCTGGTGTTGTTGTGTCTGGTGTTGTTGTGTCTGTGGTGTTGTTGTGTCTGTTGTGTCTGGTGTTGTTGTGTCTGGTGTTGTTGTGTCTGTGGTGTTGTGTCTGTGGTGTCGTTGTGTTGTTGTGTCTGGTGTTGTTGTGTCTGTGGTGTTGTTATGTTGTTGTGTCTGGTGTTGTTGTGTCTGGTGTCGTTGTGTCTGTTGTGTCTGGTGTCGTTGTGTCTGTGGTGTTGTTGTGTCTGTTGTGTCTGGTGTTGTTGTGTCTGGTGTCGTTGTGTCTGTGGTGTTGTTGTGTCTGTTGTGTCTGGTGTTGTTGTGTCTGGTGTTGTTGTGTCTGGTGTCGTTGTGTCTGTGGTGTTGTGTTGTCGTGTCTGGTGTTGTTGTGTCTGGTGTCATTGTGTCTGTGGTGTTGTGTTGTCGTGTCTGGTGTTGTTGTGTCTGTGGTGTCATTGTGTTGTTGTGTCTGTGGTGTTGTGTCTGTGGTGTCGTTGTGTTGTTGTGTCTGGTGTTGTTGTGTCTGTGGTGTTGTTGTGTCTGTTGTGTCTGGTGTCGTTGTGTCTGGTGTCGTGTCTGTGGTGTTGTTGTGTCTGGTGTTGTGTCTGTGGTGTCGTTGTGTTGTTGTGTCTGGTGTTGTTGTGTCTGTGGTGTTGTTGTGTTGTTGTGTCTGGTGTCGTTGTGTCTGTGGTGTTGTTGTGTCTGGTGTCGTTGTGTCTGTGGTGTTGTTGTGTCTGTGGTGTTGTTGTGTCTGTGGTGTTGTGGTGTTGTTGTGTCTGTGGTGTTGTTGTGTCTGTGGTGTTGTGGTGTTGTTGTGTCTGTGGTGTTGTTGTGTCTGTGGTGTTGTTGTGTCTGTGGTGTTGTTGTGTCTGGTGTTGTTGTGTCTGTGGTGTTGTTGTGTCTGTGGTGTTGTTGTGTCTGGTGTTGTTGTGTCTGGTGTCGTTGTGTCTGTGGTGTTGTTGTGTCTGGTGTCGTTGTGTCTGTGGTGTTGTTGTGTCTGGTGTTGTTGTGTCTGGTGTTGTTGTGTCTGTGGTGTTGTTGTGTCTGGTGTTGTTGTGTCTGGTGTCGTTGTGTCTGTGGTGTTGTTGTGTCTGGTGTCGTTGTGTCTGTGGTGTTGTTGTGTCTGGTGTTGTTGTGTCTGGTGTCGTTGTGTCTGTGGCGTTGTTGTGTCTGGTGTTGTTGTGTCTGTGGTGTTGTTGTGTCTGGTGTCGTTGTGTCTGTGGTGTTGTTGTGTCTGGTGTTGTTGTGTCTGGTGTCGTTGTGTCTGTGGTGTTGTTGTGTCTGGTGTCGTTGTGTCTGTGGTGTTGTTGTGTCTGGTGTTGTTGTGTCTGTGGTGTTGTTGTGTCTGTGGTGTTGTTGTGTCTGGTGTCGTTGTGTCTGTGGCGTTGTTGTGTCTGGTGTTGTTGTGTCTGGTGTCGTTGTGTCTGTGGTGTTGTTGTGTCTGGTGTTGTTGTGTCTGTGGTGTTGTTGTGTCTGGTGTTGTTGTGTCTGGTGTTGTTGTGTCTGGTGTCGTTGTGTCTGTGGTGTTGTGGTGTTGTTGTGTCTGTGGTGTTGTTGTGTCTGGTGTTGTTGTGTCTGGTGTTGTTGTGTCTGTGGTGTTGTTGTGTCTGGTGTTGTTGTGTCTGGTGTCGTTGTGTCTGGTGTTGTTGTGTCTGTGGTGTTGTGGTGTTGTTGTGTCTGTGGTGTTGTTGTGTTGACCTGAGGACGCTGCACTTTGTCCCGTGTGTCCTCTGGTTCAAAAGTTCACAGCTGGAGGACGAGATGAACATGTCTGTCGCCATGACGACAGCCTGAGGATTTGTTTACGTGTGATGGTCGGAGGTCGTTTGCATCATTAATGTGGTTTGATCGTAGATTTGATTTGCAAATGGCAGAAACGCTCCTGACGTCGCAGAATCGTCTCAGAGAGGAAGTGAAGAAGTGCTGGAGGGACGAGACGAGACTCTTTGTTTGTCAACACATTTAATAACACGAGAGTTCAGTCACACGTCGCCTCTCTGCCGTAGTTCGATCTCATTACAGCCTCAGTTCAGCACAGACATCTCAGGTGTTTACAGTCAGCAGCAGGCTGTTGTCTAACCTGAGAGCAGAGGCAGCTCACTCCCAATGCTCCTGTTATTTATTTATTTATTTATTTATGTATTTATTTATTTATTTATACGTCCTTCTGTGTTCCAGGCGGCTCTTTGTCTCTGCACAGTCTCAACATGTTCTACTTCATTCACTCTCCATACAAAGCTGTAGTCTGTAGTCCTACAACCAGAAATCAGTTAGCATGTTAGCACTTCCTGTCCCCTCGTCTCAGAGTCTGTGAGTCTGTTGATGTGTTTCCAGTTAAATGTGTGAAATAAGGTGTGTTACAGGCTGAACACATAAACTCATCATTAAATGTCCACAGTTTAATTATAAAGCTCTTCATGTGTTAAAAACAGTTAGCGGTTGCTAACAAGTGTCTGAATGAGACTACAGAGGTTGTCGGGGACATTAAACGTCCTCACAGCGAACACGGAGACTCATCTGCTCACTAGTCCGTCTTTACAGGCCACTTTAGTTACACACTGTTCTGACTCTGACTTTACAACTCGTACATTGATCAGTTTATAGAAAACCTGGATAGTAATTGTGCAGTAAGACGCTCAGTGGTGGAGACGTTTAAGTCATGTGACCGTGATGTCGTCTGTTTGTAGCCTAGCATTAGCTTTTTACTGCTACACATTTAAGTTACACTTCAAACATCACAGAGTGGAGTTCATCTGTGGAGATTATCTGGATGAACAGAACCTGGAAGGATCAGAAACTTGTTTGACACACAGATTATTTTATGTAATAATCCAGAATCCAATAATCAATAATCCCACAGAGACACCAGAGTGATGCTAACTTCAGTTAGCTTCAAACATACATCTTAGCTACACCACTCTATTTTGTTTAGTGCTAATTAGCAAATGCTAGCATGCTAACATCTAATCTGTGATGGTGAACATCCTGTTAGCGAATCAACAGCGTGATGTGTAACGAGTCAGCTCAGAGTTCTGACTTCATGTTGTTTACATCTCATCACATCTCAAACTCAGGTCAGTGGTTCCTGCGTCGATTTTAATATTAATTCATCAACAGTTCGTTCGTGTGTGTGTGTGTGTGTGTGTGTGTGTGAGAATAGACAGACGTCTCTCTCTGTTCTGTGATATCTGCAGTTTTAAAGACATTTCTTATAGGGGCGCTGATTGGCTCAGTTGGTAGAGCAGGCGTCCCATGTACAGAGGCCTTGTCCTCGCTGCAGCGGTCCCGGGTTCGAGTCCCGGCCTGGGACCCTCTGCTGCGTGTCACTCCCCCTCTCTCTCATCCTAATTCCTGTCATCTCTCAAGCTTGCCCTGTCAATAAAGCCAAAAAAAGGCCAAAAAAAGACATTTCACAACTTGTTTTGTTGTTTCGGTCCAATAAGATTTGAAAAGTGTAGAACGGGTTTAAAAACAATTGATTTTCTGATTCTAATCGATTTCGCTTGAACGATCAGATATCGGTTCATAAAATCCAGAGATCAGTCTTTAAGTGTGTGTGTGTGTGTGTGTGTGTGTGTGTGTCGGTGCTGAAGCAGGTTTCCTGTCTTCCTGGTGGTCTTCTGTTACCGTGGAAACAACAGATTGAAGGTGGGAGACGATGGTCAGAGGAGGAAGGTCTGAGAAAATAAGACGAGAAGGAGGAGGAGGAGAGGGAGGAGGAGGAGAGGGAGGAGAGGGAGGAGGAGGAGGAGAGGGAGGAGGAGGAGAGGGAGGAGGAGGAGGAGAGGGAGGAGGAGGAGAGGGAGGAGGAGGAGGAGGAGGAGGAGGAGGAGAGGGAGGAGGAGGAGGAGGAGGAGGAGAGGGAGGAGGAGGAGGAGGAGGAGGAGGAGAGGGAGGAGGAGGAGGAGGAGGAGGAGAGGGAGGAGGAGGAGGAGGAGGAGGAGGAGGAGAGGGAGGAGGAGGAGGAGAGGGAGGAGGAGAGGAAGGAGGAGGAGAGGGAGGAGGTGACAGACATATGAAGGGTCAGAGGGCAGCGGGTGGAGAGTCAGACGGAGGCTGGTAGTCGTCTCAGGGTTGGTGGAGGTTGGATGTGAAGATCTGAAAGAGAAATGAAGGAGGACAGAATGAGGGACGCTGACAGATATTTATGTTTCAGCTGTAAATATTAAAAACCTAAACGTTTTATTTTCACAGTGAAACACAATCTCATTTATTTATCTGCAAAATCAATATTTTCTCAATTAATGGATCGTTTGTTCTTTGAAATATAGAAACAGTTTTTCTGATTAGAGTTTCCAGATGAACCGTTGAAGAGGTCTGATCACGTGTTTGATCACGTGTTTGATCACGTTTGATCACTTTTGATCACGTGTTTGATCACGTTTGATCACACGTTTGATCACGTGTTTGATCACGTTTGATCACACGTTTGATCACACGTTTGATCACGTTTGATCACGTGTTTGATCACGTGTTTGATCACGTTTGATCACATGTTTGATCACGTTTGATCACGTTTGATCACGTTTGATCACGTTTGATCAGATAACCCTTTTATTAATATATTATTAGTTATTATATGTATTATAGCTCCAGCCCAGCTCTCAGGCCTTTGGGTGTGAGCACATGTTTTATGTTTCACTGAAGTAAAGAGGATCGTTTGTAAACATCACCATGCTAAGTTCCATTAGCATGTTATTGGTAACTGCCATTATGTGTTAGCATTGAGCTCACAGACCAATGCTGCATTCAAGACAGTGTGAGGTCAGAACTTCCTGTCTTCAGACCTCACAGTGAAGACACGAGCTAACAGACGCAATTACACATCAGATGTTACACATCAGACGTTACACATCAGATGTTACAGCACCTTTATGTTTCTATTCTGTGTCCTCAACTGAAATGATTAAATTGTGTGAAGTGGTCTCATGTCTGCTGTCTCTCCTGAAGTCTTTCTGACTGAATGTGATGTTCAGGTGATGTTCAGTTGATGAACAGGTGATGTTCAGGTGATCCTCTTCTCTGACAGGATGCTCCTGTATGTACAGAAACCATGAGTGTGACTGTGGACAGACTGAGTGTTTGGCTCTCCAGCAGCAGTGAGTTGGCTGCACTGATGGAGCAGATGGAGTCAGAAACAGCTAACATGATAAATAAATGAACAGTGAGCTCTGATCACAACGCCTCATTTATACTCCTTAGTGTAATTCATTTGTTTACACATCTGACACTTATTAGATTTAGCAGCCTGTCAGCAGCCTGCAGGACGTGCAGCCTGTCAGCAGCCTGCAGGACGTGCAGCCTGTCAGCAGCCTGCAGGACGTGCAGCCTGTCAGCAGCCTGCAGGACGTGCAGCCTGTCAGCAGCCTGCAGGACCTGCAGCCTGTCAGCAGCCTGCAGGACGTGCAGTCAACATACAGACTGACTGGAACCAGCAGTGATTCATTCAGCTGCAGTTTAATATTTAAAAATGTTTCATGTGTTCATGTTTCTCATAAAGACACATTAAGATTGTGACTTCACATGTTTAACATGTTTACATCTGCTCATTCATTTCAACACAGTCACCACAGGAGACAGAAGCAGTGTGGGATCATGGGAGTAAAATCTCTCTGTGACTCAGACGAGTTCATGTTTTAAAGTTTTCTTCACGTTATGTTTCGTCTCGTTCTCCGACTTGCTTCCTTCCTCAACAACATGCACAACTCATCAACATGTGGAACAAAGGTCGAGTCTCTTTCTCTTCATTTGAACGCAGAACGTGACGTTATGATATCTTTATCTATATTTCTCTGGACCCTGCAGAAAAAAACTAAAACATTTAATTGATTATCAAAATAGTTTGAAATTAATTTTCTGTTGATCGACTCGTACAGATGTTTGTGTCCGGTTTAGTTAGCTATCCAGCGCTAATGCTAACAGCAAACTACAGCCTTTAACAGATCTGTTAACAGCAGCTCAGTCAGAGCTAATGTCTCTGTGTTAACGTCTCTGTGCTAATGTTACCATGCTAATGTTACCATGCTAATGTTACCATGCTAATGTTACCATGCTAATGTTACCGTGCTAACATTTCTAACAACATGGAAACAGAACTTTATAATTAATGTTCTCAGCGTGTAGTCGTTCAGGTGAAGTACTGCTGGGCAGTGACTGTGTGTCAGAGAGGCGTCGGTCTCACCTGTGCAGGTGTTTCCAGCAGCTGGATTACAGTGAACAGACCGATCATGTAGCTGAGGAGTGATTATTATCTCACAGCCTTTCAGTTCAACCTTTGCTTTTCCACGGGCTGTAGAGCCGCCGCAGAGCGACGTCATTATGTGACTGTATACGTCTCAGATTTCAGCGTCACGAGGTTTTGCTGCTGGATTTGCTGCCGTCCAAACACAACTGGTCCAACACATTCGAGCTGCTCGTCGTGACTGTTGTGCTTGAGAAGAAAGACACTCCCACATTTTGGTCCTTTTGAACACTGAACGTGAGCTGCTAATGTTAGCTTTTGTAAGCTCTGGCCTTTAGCTTACTACTCCACGCTACACTAACTCTGGTTGTTAAAAATGGCAGTCATGAGGTTTTAGTGGGTCGTTGGTCCCATTAACTCCGCCCCCAGAACCTGACGTACAAGGTTTTCTGTCTGAGATCAGCTAAATGTTTGTGTGTTTCTTTTCTTCTGTGCTCGCTGGTGTGAAGTGGGCGGGGCTCAGTTGGAAAAAGGTGATGTCACGCATTTAAAGGCACCAATCAGGACAAAAAACAGAAGTCTGTTCAGTGTTGATCCGATCTGATCCACCCACATCCACAGTCTCATCTCCTCAGTAGTTTGTTGGTCTACAGAGAGATGGACTTCTTCTACGTGTCTTTTATTTATTCTGTGGTGCTGATGAATAATTGAAGCGATACATCTTAGTGGAGAGCATCAGATGGGGATTCCTCCTTAATGGAGGCTGGAAGAGTTTGTTCAGCTTCTGTTGTACAAACAACATCTCAGCTCAGCACTCAGTCAGCTCACTCAGACCTGAAACACCTGCAATGTGAAGAGTGTGAGCGCACTGTTTGCTGCCCGTTTGACGTCAGCTGTCGATTGCTGACACTCGTCGACCTTTTATAAAGAGGCGGAGTTTAGAGATCAGGACCATCGTCGGACATGTTGGTTTATTTTCTCTTTCAGAGATCCTTTATTGATTTGTTTGTGAAGAGGGTTCACAGGAGACAAAGACAGTGAATATTATCACGAGGCCACGCTGACGTCACCAGAGACTTTCTGAGAAGATGAGAGGTTGTCAGCTGGAAGCACTCGGAGCGGCCGCACAGAGAAGTGGACCTGTGGACATCAGAACCTTGATGACCCAGATGTGATCTAACAGTGACTGATGAGTCGTCAGGACTGAAAGAATCTCTTAATTGTGAAAATAATCAGCAGATTAATCAATAATGAAAACAGTCCTGCTGATCAAACCTGTCTTCACCATGTTTCAGTCCTGCACTCAGCTGTGGTTGTGATTCAGTTCCAACTGTCCGTCCGTCCGTCCGTCTCAGCCCTACACTGACTTTATTTAAGACGCGGCCAACAATAACTGTTTACTGCTGCTCAGTATAAACACCGGCTCGTCTCGTCGTCCACCGTCTTTCTGTTCTGGTTCTTGTGTCTCGGTCAGACTCCTCGTCATCACTCGCTCTGACCTTCATCACACTCGACTGAACTGGCAGTGACAGAAACGTGTTTATCTCGTCCTGTAAGCAGTCGAAGCTAAACACATCCACCTCTGAACATCTTCTCCACCCGCCTCAGCTCCTCCTCCGTCTCATGTAAACAGTCACTCTTCCTTTTCTGGACGAGCTCAGACAAACGGCTGCTCGGGGTTTGAGTGGGCGTCTGCTCGTCTGCTGGTGTGAAACAGAGTAAAGTCAGCCTGTCGTACAGTCACACGTATGACAGACACACGTGGACAGGAAACAAGATGGCGACCGTCTGAAGAAGAGCTACTTTGTTGTGTTTGTTTCACAGAACCATCTGAGAAGTCGTCTTTAGAGACAGCTTGTTAAAGGGCGGCTGATTGGACGAACCATCTGTCTGTCACAGGCCAACCAATCAGATCAACAGTAGGAGAGCACTGACAAAAAAATCTAACTGTGGCTGAAGTCAGTGGAGAGAAGAGTGACCTGCGCCACCTCTGACTGACTGACTGACTGACTGACTGACTGACTGACTGACTGACTGACTGGCTGGCTGGCTGGCTGGCTGACTGACTGCTGCTCGCCTGTGTAACGCTGCCTGGCGGTGGGATCAGGACTGTGTGCTGCTCCTCGGTGTTGAACCTTCAGCGGTTCTGTGATTTATGGCTGCAGACGATGAACCGAGACGCTCGCTGAGATCGTGTTGATTTGAATAACAGCACGAAGGCAACAAAGGAAATGAACAGAGGAGAGTAATGAGCCGTCATCCTGTGTGTGTGTGTGTGTGTGTGTGTGTGTGTGTGTGTGTGTGTGTGTGTGTGTCTGCGTAGAAAGTCTTAAAGTTCACTCACAGTATTTTGTCCTGACCTCGTTCAGAGACATCTTTGTGAGGACAAACTGTCCACACTGTCCCTGAGCAGGCAGCACTGAGACACACATCTCTGCAGTCATTCCTCAACACTGACGCGTCGGTTCGTTTCTGTTGGAGAGGGTTGACGCTGCAGTAAGTCTGCTGCGGTGTGAAGATGTTGAAGTGAAAGTGACTGCAGCCTCAGTGCTCAGCTCATCTGTGGCTGAAGCTTTAAGGGTTTCATTTGAGCTTCCTCTGAAAGCTGAAGCTAGGCTAACGCTGTCTGATGTGTGTGTGTGTGTGTGTGTGTGTGTGTGTGTGTGTGTGCTTGCAGCTGTTTGTTTCTGTTCTTGATGATTATTTACAGCAGTTGTTATTCATCCGGCCTGTCGTCCATCGTTTCTCCTGTTTCAGTTTCCAAGAAGCTCGTTTTCATCTTTCATCCTCTGAAGCAGCACCGAGCAGCCTGCTGACATTACATGAGCGATACATGACCCACAACACACACACACACACACACACACACACACACACACACACACACACACACACACACACACACACACACACAGACTCACTTTAATTAACGCAGAGTGTAGCTGCAGTCCCTGTGGTGGCAGCGTGGCTCTGACCTCCCACTCCTCACTGTGACAATATTGACCCTTCATGATAAATAATACATGAACACACACACACACACACACACACACTCCTCCTGTAATGATTGATGAAACTGAACACGTGCTGTTGATCATATTTTAGAAGGAATCATTATTTTTATAATTTTCGAGGTGATCAATAGTTGAACTAAATATCGTCCTCTGGGTTTTTTACTATGAATGAATCTGCTGAAATGATCTCTGATGTATTTAAACATAATAATAATAATTATATCAGCTGCAGTATGAACGTCTGAACACTACAGGAGGATATGTCAACATGATCACTATGAAACTCTTCACATCTTTAAATATGTAAATGAGGCCATCTAATTAAATATGCATCAGTTGGTGTAAATGTCCAGAACAGAAATCTCAGTGTTTTTTTTGGACATTTTCTTTGGTCGGTCTGAAAGAAGACGTGTGACGGAGGAAACAGAGCAGAGCATGAAAACATCAGACGAGTTTCACCCGTCGTGTCCAAACTTAACGAAAGTTTGATTCATCAGAGTTACGTGGAGACATCAGGTCTGAGCTGAAGGCATCACCAACAACCGTTATTTCACTCACAAACAATGAATGATTCAATGTGATTAATATTTATACATTAATGATATAAATAAGTTCAAAGAAACAGTATCCAGAGGAACTACGTCACCAGTCGCCACAACATCACCAGACTCCCTTAACAAATGTAGTGATTTTAAGAGTTGTTGAGTTCAAACAAACTTTATAAACATTGTGAAACTCTGACAAATTATAAATCATTGGTGCTTTCTTGTAAATTCAGCATTAAATGAAAACAGTAAGTTGTTTGTTTCCTTGTAAAAAGTGTCAGTTTGTACCAGCCTGTCTGCTTCTGTGTCTGAAGTGCACCAAATTTATTAAAGAATAAAACATATTGACAGGCAACAGTAACTAATACAAGCTCCTTCTTTGAAGAAAGAGGAAAGTGGAGAGATACCAGACTCTTTTTAATAATGATGCATAATAATTTTTAAATTGAAATCACATTGTGTTTATATGATGTTTTAATAGTTCTGGTCTCAGTCTCTCCTCCTGCACTCGTCTACTGAAGAACAAAGTGAACAAAGTTACTCACAGCTTTTTCTTTACACGTGACCATGAATATATTTGGCCACCGTCGTCATGTAGTCACGTTGTGAATGTGACTATGAGCCTAAACCTTCAGAGTGACGGAAACATCACAAACACTGACTCTTTAAAACCTCATAAACTCTCAACAACAAAGAGAAACTGAACCACAGTTGGTTGTCATGGTGATGATGATGATGATGAACAGAATATTAATTTAGCGTTATGTTAATTTTAAGGTATTTATTTATTAGTTTTTAGTTGATTTTAGTCTGCTAGCGTGTTCTGGGGCCTCATTTATAAAGCTGTGCTGGAAACGTAAAAAACACCACGTTTTAAGCATAACTTGGGATTTATAATAAAATCCTGACGTAGTTTGTGTACAGAAACTTTGACTCATGCTGACGTAGATTTTGGAGGCAACACTGATCGTCTCTATTATTAAGTGGAAGAGTCAGCTGATCTGTGTAAACATACAGATACTGCGGTGACACTCGTGCGTAACGCTGCATGATGAACGAACTGTCGCTGTCCTGCTGCTGCCAGAGGAGTTTATTGCCTCCACCTTGTTTTCTGTGTCTAAAAAAACAAATCCACGTCTCCGTCTTGCTCTCTTGATTTACTTTATTGATCAGCGGCTCATTTCCAGCATTAACATTCATGAGGCGTTTTGCATCGACCGTGATGATTCCGTGTTGCCGTGGCGAGGGCGGGACATGAGGCGGATCCTGAGGCAGGTTTTATTAATCAGAATAATGTTTGGTGTGCGTACGCAAGTTTTATAAATGAGATTGCTGGTGAACATTTTGCAGCATTTAGCGTCACTTTCCTGCAGAGTTGTCTCTCTCTGCTCCACCTTTTCTGTCTCTGTCCACCTGCTCTCCAATCACTGACTGAATGTTGCGATGATGCGTATGTGCTGCGACCAATCATGTGTGAGGACACGCAGAGGTCATACCTGGAGACAGATTCTCCTAAACGACTCCTATACATCCAGCAGTGGATGTAAACGTCTTTGAAATGTGGCTGTAATGATGCAGAACATGACGACTCGTCTCAGCTTTATGATCTACTCTTTGTCACAGCTCAGAGATTCAGAGTTTCACACAACATGAACCGATAACGTGATTTACATTAAGAAATATGTCAGTGTGACGGTGACGGTCCTGACACTGGAGGAGGAGCAGGAGGAGCAGGAGGATGATGATGGCAGCTCAGTCTGATGATCTGCTTCATGTTTCTGTATTTTATAGAAATCATTGCTAACAGCCGTTTCCTGTCTTCTCCTGCTCACTTCTTGTATCTCTGCTCCCCTGTTGAATTATCTAATTTCTCGTGTTACATTCTTACAAGTTGGATTTAAATTAGAGCCTCAGACAACATTAATGTGAAGATGTAGAAATAACTAGTAGAATAGAGCCTGTTCACAGCTGATGTTAACATCCTGTGATCAGATGTCACCTCACACATAAACCCGTCCATCACTGAGACAAACAGACTCCATGTTTCTACTCAAAGACAGAAAGAAGTTCATGTAGAACATTTGCTGAATTTACAAGAAGGAACAAATAAGTCAGAATCAGTCAGAGACAGAGTTTCACACAGTTTATAAAGTGTCTCCAACTCAACAACTCACTAAACTGACACATTTGTTAAGGGAGTCTGGGGACAAAGAAGTCGCCTATATTGGTTGATACAGACCTGAGATCTGTATTTACAACAGTTGTTTTGCACATTTCTACATAATGTTACTTTAATGTTTTGATTTGATGCTGAATTTACAAGAAGGCACCAATGATTTAGAATTTGTCGCAGCTGTTTCACAAAGTTTGTTCAGTTTCTCCTGTAACAACTCTTAAAATCACTACATTTGTTTAGGGAGTCTGGTGATGTTGTGTTACTGGTTCAATGGTTGGATCAGTTGAAACAAACAGCTGCTGCTGACATCAGCAGGTTAACAAACATGTCATTACATCACAGCCTATTAGATGATATCAAGTTTCTTGTTTGTTTCTCGACTGTATTTTAAAACCCAGATAATCAGTCTGTAGGAACCTGCTCCTGTCCTACCTGAAACCCTCCCGTCAGCCTGCTTTTGTCACCTTGTCTCTTTTTAAACAGCAGCAGCAGAATATGGAAACTACAAACAGAGCAGTCGGCACTGAAGTCTGATGCTTCAACCTTTTGTAGATGGCAAGAAACTTAAATTCCCAGAAGCGCTCGTTGTGATATTGTCAGTAAAAATGTATTCAGCTTGTCCAGGCTGAATATGCAAAGACTGTGGCTGTAGGGATGCATGCACACACGCGCGCACACACACACACACACAAGCACACAAGCACACACACAAGCACACACACACGCACACACACACAAGAAGGCAGACGTCACCTGGACGGTCCAGATACAGAGGTTTATTAACACACAGGTAAAGGACAGCAGACAGTGAGGAGAGGCAGTGCAGGAGGGAGATGCAGTGAATACAGTGAGGACAAAAAAACTAAAACACATCGGCCCTGATTTTCTCCTCAGTCCTGCTGAATATTCACCACAGAGGCAAATCTTTTCTTCATCACCTGTTCATTGTCACATTTATTCTCTGAGACGCAGTAAATAAAAAACCTTTAGAAAGTCTCCACATGAACCCACAAACACTTCTACTTCTTCTTCAGCATTAATCATTTCAGCTGATGTTCCAGAGGTTTTTATTTACTCATTCCTCTTTTGTTTTTCTGAACTTTAGTTCTTACTGATGACAGTAATCATGTACCAGAGGAGGAGGAGGGGGGAGAATCAAACCTTATCCTTTAAAATCTATTTTTACTCACTAAAAGCTTTTCTTCTTCTGGTCTGGCTTGTCTACTCTAACACAGTCCACGTTGTGACAGACGCAGCTAGACTACGCAGGATGTTTTCTAACTGACAGAAACAAAGAAGATGCTAAAAAGCTCTACAAAAACATCTTAGTTTTCTCTCTGTGTCTCTGTACGAGACGAGAAGGCATCGAGAAGGTAGCAAATGTTCATTAAAGGTACAAGCCGTGCTTAAAGGGACAGCCCTGTGCTGAGTGAGAAGCAGTCCATGCACCTGCTGTGAGACCTCCTGACGTCCTCTCAGCTGTTTCTGCACGCTGTTACAGACTTTGAGACCGTTTCTGCAGCTTCTTTCTATTTTTGGTCTGATTGAATCCTGACAGGTTTGTCTGTCCTCACTACCGTCCCTACCCTGTCGGTCTGTGAGCCCGTCCGTCACAGTGCGTTGGTTCGTGGCCGTGGGGCTGAGTGAGGAAAACAATAGTTCATTTGGTTTAAATTGCACTTGATCTGTTTCATCTGAGAAGCTAAAGGAGAGAAAAGCTGTCGGTCAGAGTGGATTACTGGTCTGCTCAGGTGGAGTGCTGGGTGGTGGTGGGAGGTGGTGAGGAGGTGACCAGAGAAACAGGAAGTGAGTGACAGGTGATCATAGTCTGTGTCTCTCTGTCGGTCTCGTTGCTATGGCAACATGATGGGAGTGTCTGAGAAGACGGACATGATGGAGTCCGTCTCTCCTGCCTTCTGCTGCTTCGAGTGCTGCTCTGCCCCTAGCAGTAACCCCGGCCCCAGGTGTCCCCCCGCTACAGGCCCCGCCCTCAGTCTGCCGTTCTGCTGCTCTTTGATTGGCTCCAGAAACACCACATGCTTGTTGGTACTGACCTTGCGGCCCGGGCCCTCGGTGGACGCCGGCGGGGTGGGGGTGAGGATGGAGGATTGGGCGCTCCCTGCCCCGGCCTCGTTCCCCTGGCTCGGGGTGGCTGTGGTGGGGGCGGAGGCCTTGCGACAGGGAGGGCAGCGGCAGGGTGTCAGGTACAGGTACATGAGGACCAGCACCAGGCTCACCACACAGCCCAGTAGCGTGGTGAATCCTGTGTTGAAGGACTCGTGAGGCTCGCGGTCAGGGTGCAGCACCACCGTCACGTTGATCTCCCGCGTCTCGTTGCGCTGCCGCTCCAGATCCCGAGCCATGCACCAGTAGATCCCAGAATCCTCTGAACGTGCCGCCACGATCTTCAGGCTGCCATTAGTGAACATCTTGAATGATTCGTTGTTTCCTGGCGGTGCCACGTACTCCTGATTGGGCGACACCCAGAGGAAGGTGACATGCTGCCCGCTGAGAGTGGTCACACAGTGCAGCACCACGGGCTCCCCGGCCTTCACCGAGACACTGCTGTTCTGCTCCTTCAGCAGCCCGATCATGGCGGTCAGGTTACATGTTTCAGAGTACCGGTCATTCCTGAAGAAGCGCACTTTCTTTATCCCGTAGGCCAGACAGGTGTGCTCCTGCCTGAACTCTGTGACGGAGGCGAATCCCCTCTGCTCCCAGTGCAGCAATAGTCCGTACATGGAGCACTCACAAACCAGAGAGTTGTTGTGCAAGTACAGTCCTCTCTGCACTGACAGGGGTAAGTTTGATATGTCCTCCAGGGGCAGTTTAGGCAGGCGGTTTGAGGACAGGTCCAGCATGGACAGGTGAGGGTGGCTGTGCTCTTGGATAGAAAAGAAGGGGAAGTCAGTGAGCAGGTTGTGACTGAGGTAGGCCTTGTGGAGGCTGCCCAGTCCGGCCAGAGCTCTGCTCTCCACACGGACGATCCGGTTGTTGAACAGCAGCAGTTCCTCCAGTCCGGGCAAATCCTGGAAATAATGCGGCTCCAAAACACGAAGCTGATTGGACGACAAGTCCAGGTGTTGGAGCAGAGTCCCAGAGGTGTTTCGAAATGCCCCCGGCTGAACAGCGGTCAGCAGGTTGTGAGCTAACCGTAATGTCTCCAGTCGATAAAGTCCTTCAAAGGCGCCCCCCTCCAGCTGCTTGATCCGGTTGTGGCTGAGATCCAGAGTGACGGCAGAGACGGGCATTTCTCCGGGGACCTGCTCCAGGCCGGCAGCGGTGCAGCTCAGGATGTCTGAGGCACAGAGGCAGTGTGCCGTCTGAGAAGAGCCCTGAGACTGGCAGATGGAGGTCTGGACCGGGCTGAGCCAGACCAACAACACAACAACAGACCACCATGATGGTGAAGCTGCTACCACACCCTGCAGGACTCCAGCGTTACCAGCAACACACATCATGATGCCAGCAGCTCTGTGGGCATCAGACCGGTTTGTTATATCTCTGTCACTGTCTCTCTTCGCAGCAGTGAGAACATGAAGCTTCACATCCTTCTTCAGTCGGATTCATCTCATTTGTTGAACAACACAAACAGACTCCTGACAGACTAACACACACTGAACGTTTTTCATTTTGATCTCGTTCCTGTTACACATTGAAGTGAAGTATCTTCTCTGCTGCTCGTGTTTCTGCCACAGGGCGAATCTCCCCGAGTCAATGTTTCACTCTGAGTCTCTGATCGTTTTCATGACACGTCTACAACTGAAATCTTACTTGCTTTGCTGTGTTGAAGCCACAGGGCAAAAAACAAAAGCTCACTGGCTCAGTTTCATGTGTACTTCCAGCTAATCGTTTGTTTTGTGCAGCCCTTTTAATGTTGAATGAGGCGACTGCATCTGCATCCACCTGGCAGCGCGGCAGCCATCTGGTGTGTCAACAAACACTCGGGAACCAAATCCAACTCTGCTGCTCTCTGATCAGTTCAGGTGAATGAAAGGGAAATATGTTGGTTCAAAGATAAAAGTCAAAGTTTAAAACTCATCCAGGCGTTTTGAACAGTGAACACAGATGGAGTAAAATATTCTCCCTGGTCGTCTGTTTTTATTCCAGCCAGAGAAAATCGGATGATCGGAGCAGCTGTAACTTGCTCTCACCTCTACAGTCCATCTATAGACTGAAGTCCTGTCTGAATCCTGAATCCTAGAATTTGTTTCCTTTTATTACTGATTTCACTCTCGAGCATCAAGCCGACATCAAACTCATTTCCAGAGAAGTAGCCGGACCGGGCTGCAGAGCATCTCTCCAAACAAACCTTCAACTTCCCCACACGAGCTGATTCCCTCTGCTCTTCACTCGGCAGCTCGTCTCGTGATGCGGGAGCCTCGTCTTAGTTGGAGCATGTCTCTGTTTTCACGCCAAGTCGGGTTTTGTGAATCACGGCTGCAGCTGTCTGCCGCCCACAGCCCGCCCCGAGACCAGGATCAGATTTTCAAAGCAGTCAGCATCCTGTCCACTTCACTCCACTTCACTTCACTTCACTTCACTCACTCAGTCAGTCACAGGCAGCGGCAGCAGCTTTCACACTCTGTGTCTTTTCTCCTCCGGCTGATTCGTCCTCCTCTTCTTCTCAGCAGTGGGAGGATCAGAGATGTTCAAACGGCTTCACTTCGCTTTCACCGACATCCCAAACATGAAACATGCAGCGCTGAGTTCCTCTTTGTCTCCAGAGAGAAAGAGGAGAGTTGGTCCTCTCCAGATGTCACTGATGATCCAGATGTGTGTGTGTGTGTGTGGAGGCTGAGCTGACTGCAGTCGCTGCTGCCTCCCGTCTGCTCTACTCTCGCTCTCAGCTGCCTCTTCTGGTGCTTTCCCAGCTCCTCCTCCTCTTCCTCTCCTCCAGTCCGGTTTAACCCTCCTCCCCTCAGCATCCCCCACCCATCTCAGACCCTCCTCCTCCTCCTCCTCCTCCTCCTCCTCCTCCTCTCTCTCTCTCTCTCTCTCTCTCTCTCTCTCTCTCTCTCTCTCTCTCTCTCTCTCCCTCAGGCAGATTCAGGAGGGATCTGATTGGTCAGAGAGCGATGCCCATGAGAAAGGCATGACTATTTATCAGCAAACAGAATTTATTTGTACATTTCTGATTCCATAAAAGTTGAGAGTGAAAACAGACTCACGGCAGCTCCTGTGATGTGAGGCGGGTTTGAGACGTGACGAGCTGGTGATTTTTGGAAAGATGACCCAAGACTGTTTTTGTGTGTCTTGTAGTTTTTTTTTTCAATGTAGTCTGGTGGCTTTGACACCAGCGATATAAGAGACACATGAAGGTTTTGCTCCACCATCACACGGCTCATCTCTGCTCACTGTTACCTGTTTACATCTCACAGTAGCTCAGCATGATGTCACACGTTTCAGTGCTCTGATTGGTTGTCTTATTCGGCAGAATAAATGTTAGCTGAGTACATTTCTCCTAAACCACAGATGAGTTCACACTAAATGTTTCTTCATGTTACAACTTTACGTTTGTTTAGGCTGAATTTTCTGTTTCTCTGGTCACGGCTGTGTGTTTCTGCTCCGGTCAGGTTTAGACACAAAAAACACTTGTGGTCAGAAAACATCCTGGTTTGGATTAAAATACCGGTTCCGGTCGCCACCATCACAGACAGAGCTGGTCGGACTTCCTGTGAATGGTAGCCTGTTTTGATGTCTGCAGGTGTCCTTGTTGGCTGTAATAACACCAGCCCCTCCACCTCCTGATGTAAAGGTCAGCTAATAACCATATAATGTGAACGTGATGCGACATGTTTGGTACAAATGTCAACCTCCGGACGTATCTGCTCACATTATATCCTGGAGACTGAGCTAAGAGGCGGGGATGACCGGCTGGTAAAACTAAAACACGAGTTAAAAGACACTAAAAGGCTCTGCAGGGCTGAGAGGAAGTCATTTAATCCACAGTTAATATCAAAGTATTCACTAGAAAGATGAAACTGATGCTGACACGAGCTGCCTGCAGCCTGTGGATCCACATTATCAGTTCATTGTTTTACAGGTTTTATCCTGCATGTGTCTCACCACTATTATTGGTGTTCTTAGTTTTTGTTAACTATGTTGACAGGAGATCATCCATCATGAGGTGGAGCTGGTCCGCTGGGCCCGGTTCTCTTTCATCTTTTCTTCAACAGTTACTTGCTTCTCCTGAACAATCTGCGTGTCGTGAGAAATGATTTGTCCTTTTGTTGGTTTGTAATTAAAGAGCGAACACAATGGATGGTCTTGACGTGAAACACAGGCCTCTGACTGAGACACAGTCGGTGACATTATGCAGCCCTGTGAATCACACGACTCCTCCAACACAACATGTCCTCTGCTCTTTACTCCCAGTCTCAGGCTGACCATCCTTTCACTGATGCACTGTGGAAACAAACACAGACAGACAGACAGAGAGAGAGAGGTGAAGGTAAAGAGGGAGTCCCTGTGAAGACAGGATGAAGGACAGACAGCAGAGTGTCTCTGTGTGAAGTGTCATGGCTGCTGCAGTGAGAAGGTCAGAGTAGACTTTAGTGGGAAATGTCAGCATGTTTCCACGTCCGTCCCTCTGGACTCCTCCTGTGAGGGACACAGGTGACCTATCAGCAGCTGAGGAGCAGATCCATGTTTCCCTCTGAAGACCACAGAGACACGTGGACTTAAAACCCCTGTTGGACAACTGTTGGATAAAGGACAAAAAAGTCTTCATTTATTCATACGTATTAGTCTGAGTCATTTTTGTTCTTCATAGTTTCAGTCAATCATTGAAGTCAAACAGATGTCTGGTTCTACCTGCTGCCGTCTCACAGGTGTCTGATGGTTTCACCTGGATGGACCAGCAGGAGAGAGTGACACTACATTTAGTAGTGTGGGCCTCAGATCACTGATGTGAACATATTAAAACTACCTACCAAGACAACAACACTACACTACAACACTACAACACTACAGCACTGCAACACTACAGCACTACAACACTACAGCACTACAACACTGCAACACTACAGCACTACAGCACTGCAACACTACAGCACTACAGCACTACAACACTACAGCACTACAACACTGCAACACTACAACACTACAGCACTACTACACTACTACACTACAACACTACCACACTACCACACTACAGCACTACAACACTACAGCACTACTACACTACAACACTACAACACTACACTACAGCACTACACTACATCACTACAACACTACACTACAGCACTACAACACTACAACACTACACTACAACACTACACTACAGCACTACAACACTACACTACAGCACTACAGCACTACACTACTACAACACTACACGACAGCACTACAGCACTACACTACAGCACTACAACACTACAGCACTACTACACTACAACACTACACTAGTACAACACTACACAACAGCACTACAGCACTACACTACAGCACTACAACACTACAACACTACACTACAGCACTACAACACTGCAACACTACACTACAGCACTACAACACTACTACACTACAACACTACAGCACTACTACACTACCACACTACAGCACTACAACACTATACTACTACACTACAACACTATAACACTACAACACTACCACACTACAGCACTACAACACTACACTACAGCACTACAACACTACAGCACTACAACACTACCACACTACACTACTACAACACTACTACGCTACAGCACTACAACACTACACTATAACACTACAGCACTACACTATACTACTACACTACAACAATACAGCACTACTACATTAAAACACTACAACACTACAGCACTACAACACTACCACAGTACCACACTACACTACTACACTACAACACTACCACACTACAGCACTACAACACTACCACACTACACTACTACAGCCCTACAACACTACAACACTACACTACTACGCTACAGCACTACAACACTAAAACACTACAACACTACAGCACTACAACACTATACTACTACACTACAGCACTACTACATTGCAACACTACAACACTACCACACTACAACACTACAGCACTACTACACTACAACACTACCACACTACAGCACTACAACACTATACTACTACACTACAGCACTACTACATTGCAACACTACAACACTACCACACTACAACACTACAGCACTACTACACTACAACACTACCACACTACAACACTACAGCACTACTACACTATACTACTACACTACAGCACTACTACATTACAACACTACAACACTACCACACTACAACACTACAGCACTACTACACTACAACACTACTACACTACAGCACTACAACGCTACAACGTTGCAGGTCGACTCTGTGAAGAGTCCAGAAATAGTAAAAGAGGAAGAGAGAGAGAGATTACACTATCCATCAGGAGACACAAAGGAGAGAGAGAGTGGGAGGCAGGTCTGTGGAAGCCCCGCCATTAAAGATTGATGCACTGAGGCTGGATTGAGTGGCGCTGGGGGGAGGGAGGGAGGGGGAGAGGGGGGAGGGGAGGGAGAGTTTGATTAGCAGGAATCAGACAGAAAGATGGTTTTCACAGAAGAACAGGAGGCAGGTGGAGACAGGTGGAGGGAAGGTGAGGAAGTGAGAGATCAGGTCCTGGATCATGTTGGTGCTGTGAGGTCCAGTCTTACAGGAGTGTGAAGGCAGAGAAGTCAGTGTGTGGTCCATTAGTTAAGCTCCGGG
Organism: Pagrus major; assembly: GCF_040436345.1. NCBI lineage: Eukaryota > Metazoa > Chordata > Actinopteri > Spariformes > Sparidae > Pagrus > Pagrus major. The sequence goes on from NC_133233.1 coordinate 29,923,552, forward strand.
AGACCATGTTTTCCTCTGGTGTCCAGGATGTTCAGGTTGTTTCTACCTACTGTCTCTGTTTACTGACTGATAACAGAAAAGCTCTCTGACACCATTAAATCACATCCGTCTGATTTATGCCGTCTGTCTGCAGACTAAGTGTTGGTTAGAGAGTCTCTTCAGAGAGTGACTGTGTGATCTGAAAGAAACAGGACAAAGTTTTACTGAATCAGGTTTGAATGAAGAAATTTTGAACATACAAATGCTGTTTTCTGTTGAACCAGTCGTTCCTGACACAGTAATCAGGCCAACAGAGAGGCCAAGTCTCTCCTCTAATGGTTGACAAACATAATATGTTGAGTAGTCAAACGTGAGAGAACATTTATTGATCCCATCGATCCTTGATGAGCTGTTAAACTGCACAAAACACTCAGTGTTAAAATAAAATAACTGAAGTTGTGCTCCATCACACTGATGTCAGAACAGGTGGGAAAAGACTTGTCCCGCCTCTCTCAGGTGTTACACTATAGACTGGTAACGTCTCAGCCAGGTAGTACAGGCACACAAAGTTTATGACGTCTAATATACAGCTTCTGGCACCAGACGAGCTCCTCAGGTGCTCCTCAGGTGCTCTGGTACCTGAGACTGAGTCCTGCAGGTGTGTTGTATGAAGTGTGTCTGTCCCACCAGCATGTTGCTGCAGACAGGCTCTGTCTGAAGTTTAATAGGTACTGAAACTCAGTCTGACTCGGTCGGACTCGGGTTGACTCAGTCTGACTCGGATTGACTCAGTCTGACTCGGGTTGACTCGGGTTGACTCAGGTTGACTCAGTCTGACTCGGGTTGACTCGGGTTGACTCAGTCTGACTCGGGTTGACTCGGGTTGACTCAACACATCAGCCCAGCAAGGCAGAGATTTACATCTCCATGACAACAGGCTGAAGGCGTGTCTTTAACTGATGACTCATTGTTGAGAGGAGCGGCTGTACACACATTACTGCTAACAAAGCTCTGCTGATCCAGCTATAATTTCATTTCCTACAAATCTTTCACAATAAAATTGGCACGTTATTTAAAAACTTTTATTATGAAGCAGGAAATGTTGAGTTTTCACCAGCAGTAAGTTAATACGGCTCCTGAAACAGCTGCAGTGAAGTTCAGAACGGCGGCTCTGGGAAGGCACCTGATGTAATCAACAAAATGTTTCGTTTTCTTTTGTTCAGTGTGAAACGTTACAGCTGCTAACACCAGGACCTTCACTACATTTTTGTCCCCACACTGTTTAACCCAAGTCGGCCCCACTGAGCCATGATTGGACAAACTTTATCCAGATCCAAGAGAGACAGAGTACTAAAACCAAAAATCCTCAAGAATCAAATGTAAAGCATCCGAAGGAGACAGTGGTTCAGGATTGCAGAGTCGATGAGTGTTGTTGCGTTCAGGTTCTCTTCTTAGAAACTGTACAAAAGAAGGTCTGACATGTTGCAGGTGACGGAGGAGTTTCTTTAGCACGCCTTCAGTTGCCTGTCTGTTGCTCTAGAATCAGGACAGACTTCAGATTTGGGCCACAAACTTTATTAAAGAACAGCGATTTGATTGGATGCATCTTGATCAGAGTGAAGAGATGTGACTTTTTAAACTTCTTCTAAAGTAAAATGCTCCTCTGGTTCTGATGATGTGAGGTGTGAACTCCTCTGACACTTTGTCCTCTGTCTTCTTCCTTTACCCCCTCAGGGTTTCTCGAGCTGCCTCCGTCCTGCTCTCTGACCCCTGTTTCCAGCTCCACTCCATCCAGCACCTGTTGGGAGAGGGCGGAGACTCCTCCAGCTCGGCAGTGGCCGTCACCTCCTCCATCCGTCCAGTCGTCGGCTCGCTGGGCTCGACCGTGGCTCCTCCCATACCTTCAGCCGCTGGAAACACAGCATCCTCAGAGCGGAAACACTTCTCCCTGCACGCATGTGAGTCAAACTCATGTTGCTTTGAGTGTTTAGCACCTCCTCGAGTGATGTCTCTGATGCAGAGGGAGAGGTGCATTGTGGTGTAGTGCTTCATGCAACATTAATAGGGAGTGTTGGGTTAAATTTGGCTATCAGTAATAATCAATGATCATCGAGGGATAATTATTAATTACGATAAATAATAAGATCCAATGAACATTAGATCACCTCGGGGCACCACCCTTGAAGAAAAGAAAAGATAGCCAGCTCACCAAATCAGTCTCAGAATAAGGTGCTAAACTGTCAGTTTGTAACTCTGATTAATAATTAACTTAATAACTACAACCAAAATTACCATAACAGCTGTGATGGTCGAAGGATTTTGGAGTTCTTGACAGAGTCGAGGTCGGCAACATTCACTCTTGTACAATATTAAATAGACAGCATGAAGGTTCAGAAGTCTTTTATTCAACACAAAGATGAAAAGACTAACTAACATGTACTATATACAGGTGTGTGTGTGTGTGTGTGTGTGTGTGTGTGTGTGTCTGGCAGCACAATGGTTGGATGAATGGTTCTGTGTGAAGCATAATTCAACTAATTCACCACAGACACAGACACAAACACCACAGACACAGACACAAACACCACAGACACAGACACAGACACAGACACAGGCACAAACACCACAGACACAGACACAGACACAGGCACAAACACCACAGACACAGACACCACATACACAGACACAAACACCACAGACACAGACACCACATACACAGACACAAACACCACAGACAGATTTGTTTTCTTTAAATAAATCTCATCATATCTTTTGGAACGTCGGTGGAGTTACAGCCAACATGGCTGCCAAATAGGCAACCGCAGTTTGAGTCACACCACTGGATATTTTTAAGGACACCTGGAGACACTACCAGCTATTTTTTATGGGAAGTCAGACCATCTCCAGCTGTGATCGCAGCGAACTAAACAGTTTAAAAAAAGAGTCCAAACCATGATCTTTTTCTAAGACTAACCAAGTGGTTTTTGTGTCTAAATCAGATCATAAACACAGAGCTGTGACCAGAGAGAAATAGAAAATTCAAATATGAAGTTGCAACATAAAGAAACTGTCAGTTTGAACTCATCTGTGGTTTTACAGAAATGTGCTGAGCTAACAGTTATCCTGGCAGGTTAGCGTGGCTGTCATCATCATGCATTTTAAATAAATTCAGCCATACAGCTGCAGACTGTCGGCATCAGCAGTAGAGCCAAGACGTCTGGTTTAATAATCAGTTTGAGAACAGAGAGACTCAACCACTCGATCATAAAAAACAAATTATTGAAGCTAGTCGTATGTGACACTGAAGGACGAATCGTTCTACCTCGAAGCCAGGGTTGCTCTTATGTAGTTTTATTTTGCATCATAAATTCAAACATTAACAATGAGGTCATCCGCTACGTTTCATTCACACCACCGATATCGACACACACTTCACACATGGTGGAGAGAGAAGGAGATCTGTGAATACAGACAGACAGACGGACAGACGTGGTGGCCTGGTCACCACAGCATCCTCCTCCGTTGCCGTGGCAACACAAGCCGTTTCCATGACCACCTTGTGTTGCATCATCGGGAGGGTTTGCTGTGTGTGTGTGGAGGTCACACTGGACTGATTACAAACACTGTAAAAACACACACACACATTGATTTACATGTCATGTTTTATTTTGTGTCAGACACTTTTACTGCACTGCTTTTATTATCAGTCATAGTTAGTTAACAGAAGGTTTTACATTTAAAACATGATCAGATTAAAATACCCAAAAGTCTATAATGCAGGTGAAATGAGCTCCATCCTGGCCGAGAGGGTAAATCACAAGTTTCAGCTTCTCCAGCTGATGTTTTGGGATCACAGTGAAAGACTCCTGAGCTTCAGGGTTGAAGTATTTTCTGTGTGCAGAGGTTTGTGTTCCTGACCTGCTCTGCTGAGGGGTGTTGTGATGTGATGTCCCTCCGTCTGCCGCTCGTCTTTGGCCTTTCCTCCATCCTGCACGTGTCATTTAATGTTTTTGTCCTTTTGTCGTCCAGAGACCAGAGAGTGTTTTTCTTTTGGTGTATTTTAAAACGGCCTTTCTTCAAACTCTTCTCTTACTTTACACATTTGAAGTGTGTCAGTATAAATGTTGTAGGTTTAAATGTGTTGTGTCTTCTGCCTCTGATGTGCTCTATTGGCCGGAGCACGTTACAGCGTAGAGTTGGGAATCAACTGTCAGAGATTTAAGACCTCTGTCCCTTTGACAACATTCAGTTAGCCTAGCCTAATATTAGCACTGATGCTCCTCATTTTCGTTTTCATTATTACATGTCCACAATAATCACAAACACTCCCCAGTCCTGCTGAGGTTTCCTTGGAGCACAACTTGAAGTTCTGGTTTTTCTCGTTATGTTTCTCTCGCAGCCAATGAACACGTGGCATTCAGCTGGTGGACATGCAGTGACTCACATGTGTGTGACATGTGTCTGTTGTCAGAAAGCCCGAGTGTGCTGTGACATAAAGTCAGAGAGATGATGGACCACGAGAAGGAATCCTTTCATTATTTCTTATTTTCAAGGATTTGTAGGTGTGTGTGTGTGTGTGTGTGTGTGTGTGTGTGTGTGTGTGTGTGTGTGTGTGTGTGTGTGTGTGTGTGTGTGTTGGTGGAAGCACTCAAATCCCTGCAGCCCTGAATGATTTATTCATGAGCCTCTCTGGTGTAGTTCTGTAGAAGCTCGGTGTTTTCTTTAGAGTCTGGAGAGAAGGAGAGGCAGCGATGGAGGAGGAGACTGAGAATGAATGAACCGTTTCTCCTCCAGTCGAGGAGGCAGATGGTTTATTTACCAAAATAAAAGCTACAAATCAGGAAGGTTTATTGGAGCGTACAGTTAGTGGCTGTCGGCTCTTGTCTTTAGAGGTCAGACCGGAGGAGAAGTGCCTGTTTTATCAGCTGCTGCTGTTGTTGGAGTACATTTACTAAGGTACTGTACTTGGGCTCAATTTTGAGGTACTTGTACTGTGCTTGAGTTTTTCCATTTGATGATGCAGAGGGTAATATATTGTACTTTTCACTCTACTAAATTTTATTTGAGGACTGTTGTAGTGATCGGCGCCGTTAAGCACAAACCCCTGCGTCACACACATGCACACCCCAGCAGGAAATAACTATGCTGTTTCAAATCAAAATGGCGTGAAGCTGCTCACCGGAGGAAAAGGTCTGGTCTGTCCCCACAGTGTGAGTCGTAGCTTTGCCAACCCCTGGCAATGAGCCTAAAGTCTGTATTTCCTTTGTTTACCTGATTGGCATACGTGGATTACTTCTCTTGTCCAACCTCTATGCCATAAAGTCACTGGAAAGTCACCCAACTCCCAGGCTGAGCATTCCCTGGAGCTACATGCCGCACTGACCAGAATACAGGAGGTAAACCCTCTTGTCGGAGAATATTCAAGATCATCTATTTGATGCAAGAGGCGTCACTTGGTTTTGTTTTGTTGACCGAACTTATACTGAGACCCAACTGAGTATTTTTCTCTTGAAGAGGAGTGATTTGTCTGTTGAGAAGAAGAGAGACTTGTTGGCGTATTTAATCTGTGGGTTTGTATTGGGGCACTGAATGTATGAATACACTGTTTTGGTCTGCTAAATTCTTGTGTGGAGGTTTCTTATTGCCTGCTGATTTCTGGTTGTTAAATAAGGGGCCATGCACTGAAATACATGGGTCCTTGTGTAAGGCTGACGTATAACTAAACAAAACTACTTAAGTTATGTTTTTGATTGAGGCCCTGTGTCCACAGCAGATGGCTGCTGGTAGAAAAGGTGCAGTGCCAAGCATCTTTTTAAGAGCACTTTGCCTTTTTTGTGCTGCCGCTTCGAGTTGAAAATCTCTCAACCTTTCAGAAAGGCTCTGGTGACGTCACCGTGGCTCTTTTTCTTTTTCACTGTATTTTTGTCTCCTATGGATCATGTCATCACCCACATCCTTCTCCTCTGATGTCCTGATGTCAGATAAAAAACAATGGGATTGTAAACCACAGAGGATCCGTGTGGATCATACAGCGGCCGTTTGTATATACATATCCACATACATGTGCTGGCCTGGCTCTACTTGGTTTGACTGAGCGCAGCAGGGATTTGCATGCAGCTTGGACCTACTCCGGAGCAGTAAAAGCCAGCGCTTTTCTGCCCCAAAAAGCGCTATGTGGACACAGACCCTAAGAAGACACAGTATATATTTCACATGAACTCCAACACTTTTGTATTCTCATTAACCAATACCATGCCAAAGATCAATCTAATTGCGTTTTACGACATAATAAAGTTGTCACAATACCAGAAAAATTTTTTTTTTCATAAACCACTACTACCTGATACCTCTTTCAATACCACGGCCAAAAAGAAGAAGTCCTAGGCACACAGCATATGACAATATTTGTCTTTTTCTATTAATAACCTGCACATGGTGCTGGTACAGAAAAGTTCATGAACACATGTTGTCACATTAAAGATAATGTTAATATCTGTGCAGCCTTGTGTTGAATATCTGGTCGTAGGTCTTTACAGGTTTGGTGCTTTTGAAACTATCAAATATTGATATCGAATCATTTTTAATATGTTGTATCGAAGAAGTACTGAAGTATTGATACTTTTGATGAGCTTACCTCATTATATTGAAAAAATAAAGACCTGTAGACTGAAATAAAGATGTATACCACAAAAATACCAAAGAAACTAGACACAACAATCACTAATAATGCTGTATATCTTCTGACTGACCCAGAGGAGTATGTGTAGGAGTTGGTGTTAATGAGTGGACGTCTGTAGCGTGGGAAAACTGATGACCTTTATACAGAACAGATACTTTGCCTCCACACACAAGCTCCTGCTCTGACAATGAGAGTGTAAAAAGACTAAACATGTGGTGAGCGTATGAAAACAGAACAGCCTGTTAGTGTGTTAAACAGCATCCACACTGTTCAGATACATGTTTTTTTGGCAGGTACAGTATTATTGTGTGCATGTTAACAACAGTCTGACATAAGAACAAACTACCATCACAGACAAAACACTGACCAGCTGCCACTCGTGACCTCCTCCGCTGCCTGTACAGGACATGTACAAACAGGAATTCAAATAAAATATAAAACATAAAAAACAGCATTTAAAACCCATCCACTCACATGTGAAAGAAGAGGACCTGCCAGTTTTAAACATTTATGATCCCTCAGAAACAAATACACACAAACATGAATACAAAATATCTGTGTTTTTTTACCTGCTTTGGTACAGTGGTGCTATGAGCTAAATGCAAACAGTATGCCAACATATTGATGTTTAGCATGTATAATTTTTACCATGTTCAACATCTTAGTTTAGCATGCTAACATTAGCTAGTTAGTACTGAATAGAGAGTACACCTGAGGCTTTATTCTTTGACTTGATTACCATTAACTTCCACAGAGTGATCACTGGACCCTCTGGGCTCCACACAAAAACCACAATGAAAACAATCAGCAATCAATAAAAAAGCCCATCAAAGGAAGGCACCCTTAAAGGACATTCAGACCAAACAGGCAATTATTCATGCATCTACATTACATACAAAGTTGATGAAAAGATGCAAATAAGCATGAATTCCCATTTATTTGCGGCGGGGGGCACGAATGATGTGGTGCAAGTTGAACATTTTGAACTCAATTGTGGATTTCACATGATGCTGTGTTGTGAAAGCCTATCGGCGTCGACATTCACACTGACGTCATGGGATGCAGAGGAGAGGATAATGAACACATCGTGGCCGTTTGCGCACACACAGAGCTGTACGATAATACATCTGCTCGTTCCAAGACAGGACTGCCGTGGAGGAAAATGAGCAAGGAAGTCAGACTACCTGGTAAGTCATGGAAATATGTCTCAGCACAGCGTAGCTCTGATCGATCTGAACTCCATTTAGGGAACCAACATTTTAAAAGTTGTTTGCTTGACGTCTGACTGACAGACCTGACGCAGCATGAGTTCAGAGTTTTTACAAGGCGACATTACGATGTTATTTCGGCGTCTTCTGATCCATTTATTGAGTCAGATCACAGAGAAATCTCTTTGTTCTGGGTTCATACAGATGTGGTGAGACAGATTCATTCACCTGCTGCTCACAGGTACTATTTATTGATTTTAACACACCTATTAAGAAGCTGCCACTCAGTGGAGACAGATGGACGGACGCTCTGCAGCTGAGAACTGGGCACCGGTCAGCCTCAGGAAGGGCTGGAAGCTGCCGTCATCCAGAAGATCAAACTTTCATGTGTAATGCAAGGAGAATATTCTCTTTGTGTTTGGTCTGAACGTACCATGAGGAGGAAAATCAAACCAGATGTTCTAAACCACCTCAGCCTTTCAAAACAAAGGAGCAGCAGCTCTTCACCGAGCTTCCCCATGGATGTCCGAGCTCCTCACCCCATCTCTAAGACTGAGCCCAGCCACCCTACAAAGGCAACTCATGTTGGCTGCTTGTATCCACGATCTCATTCTCTCTGTCACTACCCACATCTCATGACCATAGGTGAGGTTTGGAACCGAGATTGACTGGTTAATCTAAAGCTGTACCTTCTGGCTCTGTTCCCTCTTCACCACAACAGTCTGCTAAAAACACCTGCAAGACTGCAGACTCCTGACCAAACCGCCTGTCCATCTCATGCTCCATTGTCCCATCACTTGTGAACAAATTCTCAAGATATTTATACTCAGCCCCAAACCGGAGGGGGCAATCTACTGTTTACTGGCAGAGAACCGTGGCCTCAGACTTGGAGGTCCTGAATCTCATCCCGACAGCTTCACACTCGGATCCAAACCACACCAGTTCCTGCTGGAAGTCAAGGACCCAATCCAATCCCAAACTGGATACAGCTCTGCCCATGTATAACACAGACAGGATGGGAGACAAAGGACAAACAACTGTCAGATCTTTTCCCTCAGCGACTTGCAGTCGCACAGAGGTGGCCCTTATGTTCTCTGGGGAAAACTCATCAACACATCAGTGCTCAGCTCAGCTCTCACCTGCCTGTCACCCTGGGCAACACTGGAAAAGACAAAAGTCTAGCCCCTATGTAGAAGTTTGGTTCGAGAACTGACGCTGTGTGTGAAGATGAGCCCAGCTATATCTGTCTGTACTGTTCCCCCTCCAACATCAACTCTGATTCCTTCCCCATCAGAGAGGTGATATTTTCCAAGTCCCTAGAACCCTAGAAAGTGATCAGGACGCCCAGGTCCCCATCTTTCTCTGCCACCCTGCATACATTGCCCCCAACCCCATTGCCCTCCCCTGCAGGTGGGCCCACAGGATGGAGGCTCAGTGTTGTCTTTTGATGGAAGCAGCATGGATTAAGGACTGGCCACCAGATGTTTGCCAGTGATCTCCCCTCCCAGGTCTGTCTCCAGAAGGATTCCTATTCCAGGCAAGGTGCCTCATCCCTTTTGAGGCCAGTTCATGAGGGAACTTTAAATCACTCTTAGTCTTAGTTTAATTAGTAATTGTTGGATGGGGTGCTTTAGACACAAAAGCTGCCCATTGACCCTTTAGTGTTGGTCCATTGTTAGCTGTGATATTCTGTGGTGCCTCTTACTTTATTCCAGTCAAACCATTCAGTGGCATTCTGTAGAATCTACAATCTGAAATACCTTTCATGATAAAATAGTTGCTGCACATTATCAGTCTACGTTTCCTGTAACGAATCAATACTTTGTAATGAAACACACCCCTGTGTTACATGTGAGGCATCTGAATCCTCAGCATTCAGCAGAGCAGCTCTGACAAAGTTCCACCCCTCACCTGACTCATCTGAGACAAACGGGGAAACATTTTCAGTATTCTTCACTAAAGAGAGACGAGACTGACAAACAAACGATCAGATTCACCTTCAGACCAAACAAACAACTTCCTCTAATGAGTTCAGCTACTGGAGAGAGAAACTGCTTCAACCTGCGGACGCTCCACACATTGAATGTGAGTTTAGTTAAAAACAGCACTCAAAGTAAAATAAGTTAGTAGAGCAGAGAGGGGAGCCATGAGTCACTGTACTTTCTGTCTGCTGTATTTTCAGCTTTAGTCAGAGACAAAATGTCTTTCAGGCTGAAGGGGGCTCGCTGCAGTCTGCACTCTAAAAACTCAAACTCTTCTGTCTGGACCATCAGACCCATCGATGGAGCTGCACGACAACACAAGAAGGAACTTCAGGAAAAATTGGAGCCTTTAAAGAAGAAGTTAATGGTTTTTAAACAACTTAAAGTGAAGTTTGATCAAACAGCAGAACACATGGAGGTCCAGGCCCGACACACAGAGACGCAGATTAAGAAGCAGTTTAAGAAGCTGCACCAGTTTCTAAAAGAGGAAGAGGAGGCCAGGATGGCTGCACTGAGGGAGGAAGAGGAGCAGAAGAGTCAGATGATGAAGGAGAAGATGGAGGCTCTGAGCAGAGAGATAGCAGCTCTTTCACACACAGTCAGAGCCACAGAGGAGGAGCTGAGAGCTGAAGACGTCTCATTCCTGCACAACTACAAGGCTGCAGTGGAAAGAGTCCAGCAGCGCCCCCTGCTGGATGATCCACAGCTGCCTTCAGGAGCTCTGATAGACCAGGCCAAACACCTGGGCAACCTGAGCTTCAACATCTGGAACAAGATGAAGGACATGGTCTCCTACACTCCTGTGGTTCTGGACCCAAACACTGCTCATCCAAACCTCATCCTCTCTGAAGATCTGAGCAGTGTGAGACAAGGAGAGACGGCAGCTTCCTGATAATCCAGAGAGAATTGATTATTACTGCTCTGTCCTGGGCTCTGAGGGCTTAACTCAGGGACTCACAGCTGGGCGGTCGAGGTTGGAGACAGTACAGGCTGGACACTGGGTGTGTTAGCAGCAGTTAGGTCGTACAAGGACCGGATAGCTTGCACCAACGGCCCCAGTACCCTATACTCCCTCAATACCCCTCACAGAACTCCCCGGGGGACCCGGTCGAAGGCCTTCTCCAAGTCTACAAACCACATGAAGACTGGATGGGCAAACTCCCATGACCCCCCCAGCAAGCCTGCAAGGGTAAAGAGCTGATCCACTGTTCCACGGCCAGGACGAAATCCGCATTGTTCCTCCTGAATCAGAGGTTCAACGATCGGACGGACCCTCCTTTCCAGCACCCTGGAATAAACTTTCCCAGGGAGGCTGAGCAGTGTGATACCCCGATAATTGGCACACACTCTCCGGTCCCCCTTTTTAAAAATGGGAACCACCACCCCGGTCTGCCACTCCAGAGGTACCGTCCCCGACCTCCACGCAACACTGCAAAGACGTGTCAGCCATGACAGCCAACAATGTCCAGAGCCTTCAGCATCTCGGGGCGAATCTCATGTTCAATGTCCATAGCTATAAACTCAGGCTCTTCAAGGCGGGGGCACTCTAAGCTACTGTTTCTATGGACATTGACATCACTTGCTGCAGTTCTGTCTAGCTGAGAGGCAGGGACAAGAGAGCTGTTATCACTGTCATGGAGGTGCAGAGAGGAGGCAGGGCACTCCTGGAGTGATCTGGTCCCTCTTTCAGAGGGAGGGGCACTGATGAAGGTGTCATGCATCAGAGACTGGGAACAGTGGGAAGAATATCTTCTGGGGGATAGATTACCTGCGACCTCACTGTCTGTTTCAGGAAGATGGGAAGTCATAGACTTAGACTTAGACGACTTTATTAATCCTTTTGGGAGGTTCCCTCAGGGAAATTGAAGCTCCATGTCACACACAGCACTGTTACACACATATACAGTAAAATAAGTATACAAATAAATAAATAAATATATATAAAATAACACTATAGGGATAAAAATATATATGTATATCTATATATCTATATATAGATATATACATATATAGATATATAGATATATACATGTGTGCGTATGTGTATATAATATATATAACTTTAGGCCTCTAGACCTCTCCTCCCTGTCCTTCAGTCTCTCTGTCTCTCTGTTCATCTGTTCGCCCTCCTCCCCCCCAGTGAGGAGTTGAACCGTTTGATGGCGCGGGGGACAAAGGAGTTTTTCAGTCTGTTTGTCCGGCTCTTTGGAAGGAGCAGCCTGTCGCTGAACCAGCTCCTCTGGCTGCTGATGACAGTGTGCAGAGGGTGGTTGGCATTGTCCAGGATGCCCCGCAGTTTGTTAAGAGTTCTTCTCTCTGCCACTGTCCCCAGAGGGTCCAGCTTCATGCCGACCACCGAGCCGGCCCTCCTGACCAGCTTTTCCAACCTGGAAAGGTCCGCCTTTGATGTGCTCCCACCCCAGCACACCACAGTGTAGGAGAGAACACTGGCGACCACGGACTGGTAGAACATCCACAGGAGCTTCCTGCAGATGTTGAAGGATCGTAGCCTCCTCAGGAAGTACATCCTGCTCTGAGCCTTCTTGTACAGCTGCTTTGTGTTGCTCGTCCAGTCCAGCTTGTTGTCCAGCCACAGCCCAAGATATTTATAGGTCTCCATGACCTCCACCTCCTCTGCTCCTAACAGAACTGGTCTAGGTCTTGGTCTGTCCCTCCCGAAGTCGATGACCAGTTCTTTAGTCTTTGAGGTGTTGAGCTGCAGGTTGTTTGTGTGGCACCAGACAACAAAGTTCCTCACCAGGCTCCTGTATTCCTCCTCTTCATCGTCTCTGATACACCCCATGATGGCCGTGTCATCTGCGAACTTCTGGATGTAACACGTTTCAGAGTTGTAGCAGAAGTCCGCTGTAGTCCGCAGAGTAAAGAGGAGGGGGGACAGCACAGTCCCCTGCGGAGCTCCTATGCTGCTGACCAGTGTTAGACATGATGTCCTTCAGCCTGACATACTGCGGTCTGTCGGTGAGGTAGCTGGAAATCCAAGCAACCAGGCAGGGGTCCACTCGCATTCTGATTAGTTTTTCCTGGAGTAAAAGGGGCTGGATGGTATTGAAGGCACTCAAAAAGTCCAGGAAGAGGATCCCGACTGGGGCCCTCCCCTTGTCCAGATGCGAGTGGGCTTGGTGTAGGAGGTAGAGGATGGCATCCTCCACACCGACCTCTGCTCGGTAGGCAAACTGTAGGCTGTCCTCAGCGTGCTGTACCTGAGGCCTGAGGAGGTTGAGGAAGAGCCGCTCAAGAGTCTTCATCAGATGTGATTTGAGTGCCACCAGTCGGAAGTCATTCAGCTCGCTGGGCTGGTTCTTCTTTGGAACTGGAACGATGCATGATGTCTTCCAGAGTGTGGGTACTCTCCCGAGTTGCAGGCTCATGTTGAAGACCTGTTGAAGCGGCTCCCCGAGTTCAGCAGAGCAGGTCTTGAGGAGACGGGGACACACATTGTCTGGTCCTGCTGCCTGTGGATTCATTGCACTCACTGAGATTTAACCTGCTAATGTCTTCAGGGCAGCCAGGTTTTACACTCTAATACATCGCTCTTCACAGGGGCTCTCCATTGTTAAACAAGTTGTCTAAACAACAATCAGTGTGGTTGGCTATGGTGTTGCTTTGGCAGACACTCTGTAGTGTAGCTTGGGGGGAGTACACTAGCCTAACCAAACTGTGTTATGGCCTACACTATAGGGGGTAGCTTCCTGTGCAGGAGGGGTGGCTATGGCAAAATCTAGTGGCTCTTGTGGGCATACAGATTGGAAACACAGTTTACAAGAGTAACTTTGCTCATCAAACTTTTAACATGCATTAACTGGAATGCAGGGCAGTAATAGTAATGTTGACTCGTGGTACAGCTAAGTACAAAACGTATGTTTTACAGGGCTTGTCGCACGCTGTGGCTCTATCTCTGGCTCTACTTCTTACTAAGGCTGAAATGCAAGGCAGTGACAACCAGATATAAACTTCTTTGTATCACAGGGCTGGTGGCATGCTGTGATTAACATGAGGACCACTTAAATTGTCATCAAATTCTGACAGTTTGACTACAATGTAACAAATATGGGATATTCAAATGCTGAACTGAAATTTTTACAATTTCTACAGAGCACTTTCAACTTGAATTGATAGCAGCAATAGCAAATGTCTCAAAGTGGCAGTTAACCTAAAAGATTTTGGTTAATCAAATGGGTTATAAATTTCATTGATAAATCAATTCTCACCAGACTGCAATTGTTTGTAAGTGCAAATCAATGTCTACTCCTGTAGTAGACTAGTAGGGTTAAATGTAGAGACTTTTGGCTAAATAGTTCAAGATGAGAATCTCAACTTTTAGCAGCCAAATTATGCTGAAGTTAATATTGCACAATTATGGATGATTGCCAACTGTACATCGCCTCACACGGGGCACTATATGTAGTGCTTCAAAGTCTGATGAAAGACAGCAGGTGGAGGAAACTAGTCGCTCCTTTTCTTTGCAAGGATAGCAACTTGGTGCTAACTTGCTTGGTGTTTCTTGGATTGTGGAGTTAGCTGGTAAGCTTTGTGTGGCAGCTACTGGCGCTAAGTAAGCTGGAATACTAGCAGGACCTCGGTCGCTGCTGTGAGGAGAAGTTCTTTGGGCCTGCTGGAAATGCAGCTGGCAAATCTCAGCAGCTGTTTGGCCCAGAAGAATCCAGGAGAAGAGATCTTGAGGGCAGGCAGCCCCGTGGGGAGAGAGGTGGAGAAGAGAGAGAACAAAGGAAGCAGCTGGAGTTTTGACTATCTGGTCAGAGGGGGTCTGTCACCCTGACCAATAGTAGCTCAAAGCTGAATTTGCACCTAGGTGTGAAGACTGGGGAATTCTGGGAAACTGAGTTCAGTTCAGAGCTTCATCTGTGGATCCCAACAGTGTTAGCTGTGATATTCTGTGGTGCCTCTTACATTATTCCAGTCAACCCATTGAGTGGCATCCCATACAACTTACGATCTGAAGTACCATTCATCATAAAATAGTTGCTGCACATTATCAGTCTACGTTTCCTGCAATTAATCAATACTTTGGAATGAAACACACCCCTGTGTTACATGTGAGGCATCTGAATCCTCAGCATTCAGCAGAGCAGATCCTACAAAGCTCCACCCCTGACTCACCTGAGACAAACCAGGAAACAGTTTGTTCCTCTTCACTAAAGAGAGACAGAGACTGACAAACAGACGATTTGAATCACCTTCAGACCAAACAAACAACTTCCTCTGAGCGAGTTAAGCTACAGGAGACAGAAACTGCTTCAACCTGCGGACGCTCCACGCACTGAATGTAAGTTTAGTTAAAAACAGCACTTAAAGTAAATTGCAGTTGATAGAGGAGGGAAGGCAGCCATGACTGACTGTCTGCTGTGTTTTCAGCTTAATTTAGAGACAAAATGGCTTCCAGATCAGTGGAGGAGCTCTGCTGTCCGGTCTGTCGGGACGTCTTTAGAGTTCCTGTTGTTCTGTCCTGTAGCCACAGCTTCTGTAAAGACTGTCTGAAGAGCTGGTGGAGAGAGAAACAAGCATGTGAGTGTCCAGTTTGTAAGACAATATCTTCAACAGCAGAGCCGCCTGTTAGTCTGGTGTTAAAGAACCTGTGTGAGGCCTTCTTGTTGGAGAGAGATCAGAGAGCTTCAGAGGATCTCTGCAGTCTGCACTCTGAGAAACTCAAGCTCTTCTGTCTGGACCACCAGCAGCCGGTGTGTGTCGTCTGCAGAGACTCAGTAAACCACACCAACCACAGATTCAGACCCATCGATGAAGCTGCACGACAACACAAGAAGGAACTTCAGGAAACTCTGGAGTCCTTAAAGAAGAAGTTAAAGGTTTCTGAAGAAGTTAAAGTGAAGATTGATCAAACAGCAGAACACATGAAGGTCCAGGCCCGACACACAGAGAGGCAGATTAAGAAGCAGTTTAAGAAGCTTCACCAGTTTCTAAAAGAGGAAGAGGAGGCCAGGATGGCTGCACTGAGGGAGGAAGAGGAGCAGAAGAGTCAGATGATGAAGGAGAAGATGGAGGCTCTGAGCAGAGAGATAGCAGCTCTTTCACACACAGTCAGAGCCACAGAGGAGGAGCTGAGAGCTGAAGACGTCTCATTCCTGCACAACTACAAGGCTGCAGTGGAAAGAGTCCAGCAGCGCCCCCTGCTGGAGGATCCACAGCTGCCTTCAGGAGCTCTGATAGACCAGGCCAAACACCTGGGCAACCTGAGCTTCAACATCTGGAACAAGATGAAGGACATGGTCTCCTACACTCCTGTGGTTCTGGACCCAAACACTGCTCATCCAAAACTCATTCTCTCTGAAGATCTGAGCAGTATGATAGAAGGAGAGAGACGGCAGCTTCCTGATAATCCAGAGAGGATTGAGGGACGCTGCTCTGTCCTGGGCTCTGAGGGATTTAACTCAGGGACTCACAGCTGGGACGTTGAGGTTGGAGACAGTACTGTCTGGATACTGGGTGTGTTAGCAGAGTCTGTCCAGAGGAAGGGGGACATACTGTCTGTTGTATGGGGAATAATGTTCTGTCGAGGTAAATACTCAGCATGGTCACCATCAGCTCACACTATTTTCGTAGTGCAGAAAAAGCTCCAGAGGATCAGAGTGAATCTGGACTGGACCAGAGGAAAGCTGTCGTTCTCTGATCCTGATACTAACACACACATACACACCTTCACACACACTTTCACTGACAGGATGTTTCCATTCATTCACACTGTGGATGATGTGAAGATTTCACCACTGAAGCTGTGTGTGACAGTGGAACAGAGCAGGTAGAGATAAAGAGGACGGTCGTATTTAAGATGTTTCTGTCTGAAAGAGAAAAGTCAGAGTTTGAGCCGCAGCTGCCTCATTATTACAGATGTGTTCATTTATTCTTTTATTCTTTTAATTTCATTTTTGTTATGTAGTTTGACGGTCTGCTTTCTTTCTGCTGTCGACCTTTTCATGTGTAAAATTAGGTCATGTTTGGTTCTGTTTTATTCATACTGTGTGATTTTAAATTGTTGCTCATGTTATTATTTTGACTTGTGTGTGGAGCCCTGAAGAGCAGCAACCACTTTATGACAGATCCAAATACAAAAAAAAAAGTGACAGCCAATCATTGTTCAGATCCAACAAACGTGAAAATCAATTTTTAAATAGTTTATGAAACGTTAACAATATGTAAAATATATGTTTTAAAACATCCCTATGTACAACTGTCTGTTTGAGGTGTCGTTATATTTAAGGTGGACGTATCAGTTTGGGCTCAGACCTCATGGCTCGGACGGGAGGGATTTTATAAAGTCTTGTGTGTGTGTGCAAATAAATAAATGTAATGTTGGTGGTTTAAAAGCTGGATCTTTATTTGCTGTTTCTCACTTCATATAACAAGAGAAGACATAACAAGCTAAAAAATGAAGTTAAATTACTCTTCATATGAAAACATTGACAATAGAAAGTTACAATGAAAACAAAAACTGAAACAAACATCTATTTAGGATTCATCAACTTAATTGGCTGGTGTGATGTAATCAGTTCTGCAGGTATTGGACACATTAAAATGTCGACCTGATGGTGGCGCTAGATGAAGACAGAGGATCACCAGAGTAATCACAGTTCATCCTGAGGGGAACATGAACATTACAGAGATGTTGACATGTTTCAGTCTGGATCAGTGACACACTGATGAAAATAAATGAATCTACCATCATTAAAACTGCTCAGGTGTTCATCCTACCTCCTTCACTGTGAAACAACACATCTTTAGCAGCATATATCATAAACTCATGGTTACATTGGACAGGAATGAGCCCAACCTCCCCCTCACTCGGACTTTCTCTTTGTACAACTGCACTGGAGGAGTGTTTCCGTAAGTGATGCTAGAGGGGTAACTACAGAGTCAAACGTAGAAGTGCAGGCTGCTGTGTTTGATGTGATGGGAGTGAAACCAGGCAGCAATAACATGGGTTGAAGTCCTTGAGTCCTTCCTGTTGGGGATCCCCTGGGGGAGTACTAAGTTACTCCTAACACCTTGCAGTAACCTTCAATAACACCTAAATTAATTGTTGCAGCTGATTCAGTTTATTAAAATAAATGAGCTGCTCTACAGGCTGTCCTCGTACCCCGTGGCATCAGCAGAAGTACCCCCTGGAGTGCAAGTACCCCAGGTCGGGCATCACTGCTGTACTGCAAACTGCTGCTCTCCGAGCTCATCACACTTATTCAAAGAGAGGTTTCTGTTATTGTGTTAGATATTGTGTTATTGTGTCAAATATTGTGTTAAATGTTGTGTTGGTCTTGTAATTTCATCAGAACAGAAACATCTGATCTCTCAAAGTGAGGTTTTGTCTGCAGCTCCTCCGTCTGCATTTTGACAGATTTTCTAGACGATGTTCTGTGTATTATTTTCTGATTAACACTGAATATCTCACGCTGTGTACTGCAGCATTCATGGTGTTCATGATAAGCACGTTAGCACGCTAATGTTGCACACTGCACATGTTTCATGTTTGTTGTTTCTTTGTTGATTCGACGAAGCCACAGCAGGTAACAGCAGCTCTGTGTTTTCATTCCTAAAGCTGTCAGACCAGTTTCACTCTACTGTTACATAGTTTTAGTCTGGTTTTATTCATCTTCACGTCTCTCTCTCTCTGTTTTTGCCTCCCTCTCTCCCTCTTCCTCTCCCCCTCGATATTCCTTCTAATATCATGTGTAGTGATTGTAATCTCTCACTGCAGATCAACATGGCAGCTCTCCAACAAGCCCATATCACAGCCCTGACCGGGGTGATACCACTCCTCCACTGAAAGAGGATCTGTCTGATTGCAGGGGGAGGAGGGGAGGAGGGGGTGGGAGGAGGGGGAGAAAATGGAAAGACAAATCAAAAGCCATCAAGAGAGAGAGAGAGAGAGAGAGAGAGAGTGGGAGAGAAGGATGGAGACGAATAAATGGACCAGAGGGAGGGTGAAAGTTAAAGGAAAGCGGCAGGAAGAACAAAAGCTGTTTACTGACTGTTTCAGACTGGACGGCATTTCTGCACTTAGTTAATCAGCAGCTGATGAAGACACTGTTCGCCTGTTCATCACAATCATGTGTCAGTACCTGACGTCTCAGACGAACATCACAGGAGAAGACAAGGACGAACAGAGGACGGTGGAAGATTAGAAATAAAGAAACCAAACCAAAGCTGAACATGTTCTGTTCAAGATTAAACCAACACAATATATGAAACCATTAAAGTGAGCCCACCCCCAAACAGCTACAACATCAAAGAACATGATAGTGCGTTGGTCAGTTGGTTGGTTAGTTGGTTAGTTGGTTGGTTGGTTGGTTGGGTGGGTGGGTTAGTCAGTCGGTCTGTTGGTTGGTTGGTTGGGTGGTTGGGTGGATGGGTAGGTTGGTTGGTCGGTCTGTTGGTTGGTTGGTTGGTTGGGTTGGTGGGTTAGTCAGTCGGTCTGTTGGTTGGTTGGTTGATTTGTTGGTTGGTTGGTTTGGTGGTTGGTTGGTTGGGTGGATGGGTAGGTCGGTCGGTCGGTCGGTCTGTTGGTTGGTTGGTTGGTTGGTTGGGTGGATAGGTAGGTCGGTCGGTCGGTCTGTTGGTTGGTTGGTTGGTTGGTTGGTTGGGTAGGTGGGCAGTCGATCTGTTGGTCGGTCTGTTGGTTGGTTGGTTGGTTGGTTGGGTAGGTGGGCAGTCGATCTGTTGGTCGGTCTGTTGGTTGGTTGGTTGGTTGGTTGGGTAGGTGGGCAGTCGATCTGTTGGTCGGTCTGTTGGTCTGTTGGTTTGTCAGCAGGATTAACAACGACTACTGAATGGATTTCCACCATTAACTTCTGGTGCAGATCCAGATAAAGGGACGGGTCCAGTATTTTTTTTATGTCTTTAACATTGTGAGATAGGACGTTCTTCACATTTTGTTCATTTCTCAGGGAATGATGGCTCCTAAAGAAAACAAAACCATTCTAGTTTGTAATCATGTAATACTACGTGATGAAATATTTCTTTGGTCAGAATGAGGTCGTGTGATGTCCCCCAACACAGATTTAAAGAAAACACGAGTACAGTCAGGTTTAATGGAAAGCATTGTTTTTAAATGTTTTGGTTTAAAATAAAAACCTGGTTCTGTCGCACACGCGTGGTTACAATGATCCAGTGGTGTCACACTGACGAGTGTTGAAACGTCTTCAACAGTAAATAAGAGCAGCTCGTACTAAAGACTGAGAGCTGATGAGCATGAACAAATGTCCTGTGTTGTTCTACAGGAAGCGGTTCTGAGGAGAATCAGATACTGTTGGTGTGACGGATAAAGACTGTTGGATTATTTGCGTCTCTTTGTGTAACTGTATAGCACTGACATACTTTTCTAACTCACCTTTTACCTCTGTGGTTTATATCTGGAGCTTCAGCTGTAACAGGATCTGTGAATCTGAGCTGAGTGTTTCCCAGATGTCATTCGTAGACTTCATGTCTAACACCGGTTCTGTATCAGATCATCTTACACAGTAACGATCACAGCAGCACTCACACAGGCTCAGCTGCCCACATACAGCATGGATCACACTACAACACTTTTTAATTCATTTATTTTATTATCGGCAATCGGATACAAACAACACAGATACAGATAAAATGAAAAATGCTGAATATTGGCACTGATAATGGTTCTGTCCCTAATCTCTGTGTAATATGTGATTATTCTACACAGCATTAAACGCTCCACTTTAAAGATAATTAATAACATTTAAAAAAAACAACTTCTGAACTGAAACATGGTTGGGTCTTCGCGGTCTCATGTTTACTTTCAGGACAAATTCTCTTTAATATTCTACTTCATATCCCTCCTACGTTACTTTGTCTTCATGTGTTTCAGAATATACTGAATCATTTGCAGCTATCGTTACCCAAATAAACCCAAATCCTGTTTCTGGTTTGGTATCTGAATCCTTTGAGATTTCCTACAGACGAATAACAGACAGAATCCTTCACATACATTACTTTATACATTTTCCTTCATGCTTGAATAACGATTAAAAAAACAAAATCATGTGAGCTCATATCTCTATCAGTCCATTCTGGGTTTGTTTGTCATTAAATGCTTAATGACAACATATCAGAGTGTCTGTAGCGAAACACAAAGTGAAGGTTTGAATTTTGTCAGAATGAAATGAGTTGAGAATAAATATGTGAATGTGCTGTTTGATCTGCTCGTAGCCTCCAATTCAAACAGGTGGAACACATGCTGAGACGTGATGACATAAAGAGTGATTAGATGTATGAACGCCTCCCTCAGTGCTGTG
This sequence comes from Pagrus major, assembly GCF_040436345.1. Lineage (NCBI taxonomy): Eukaryota > Metazoa > Chordata > Actinopteri > Spariformes > Sparidae > Pagrus > Pagrus major. The sequence continues at coordinate 29,944,700 of NC_133233.1, forward strand.
TGTTCTCCCCCCTACAGACACGGACTACATCAGTGAGGAGGAGAAACAGAAGGTGGAGCTGATGTTGGCGTTCCTCACAGAAGAGTCCAAACAGGCTGCAGCCAGCACAGCTGTAAGTACCAGCGCACTGCTGTCACATCATCACTGTGACGGGTCCAGTCATAGGAACATGTGTGAGTGTGTTCAGGTTCAACTCAGCCAGCAGTTAATCCGTCTCTTGCGTCCTGTAATGTGTTCTGCAGCAGTCAGTGCCGGCTGTGTGTCTGACATCGGGTTTGTTATTGAGGTGTTGAGAGGGATCTCGGTCCGTTTGCATGCTTAAGTAGATAAATCCCACAGCCATCGTTATCCTCAAGTGCTGAAGAGTTGTTTAGAGGAAAGCTCGGCAGGCGGCTCTGAACATCGCAGAGAACTATGAGAAACTACAGACTACGACAGAGAAAAGAGTTTCAAGTGTGACAGACTCGTTACAGATGGAAAACCTTCATTTTTATGCATTTTAAATTTCAACGTTCACACCAGAACCTCTGTGGAGTGAAGACCGAACAGGACACACAGATACTTCACTCTGAGTCTGGATCATCAGATCCAAATGCAACCAAAGAAAACAAACCGAACACTTGCATAAACTATGACATGGCTAACATGAGCTAGTTAGCTAACTGTAGCTAGCTACAGCCAAGAACATCTAGCAAAGAACAGCAGTTGTCTCTGGTGATCTGCTGCCTCCTGTGGGTGGAGGCTTCACCAGCATCATACAGATGTCTTTAGAAGTTAAAGGTTAGCAGACATCGTGAAAACTGACAAAATAAAAGACGGAAAAGATTATAAAATATCTCCCGCGGACTGGTAAAGTCTCTCCAGCTGGTTTCTGTTGTTGAGTCAGCAGAAATGAGCTGAAAGGCCTCAACAATGTCCATGTAAGAGCTCGTTAACAACACACATGAATATGAAACAAGCGTCTGAGCCTCATGGACGACGTGTAGAAAAACGTTATTTTGCAGCTGTATGTTCTTCCTCTGCAGCCATGTTGGTTCTGACCCATGACATCACCACACGTCACATTTCCAACATTATCCTCAACTGAGCTCTGGTCTGGTTACATGAAAACATCACATTTCTTATTCCCCTTTTTCCATCTTTAACACCTAAATTATTATATTTTAATCACTTTTTACAACTCAAATAATTCTGAATGTGTGACAGTGAAACTGTCTCTGAGCTCAAACAAGGAATTTTCCTTTTCTTTTTTACAAATTACAATCAATCAATTAAACAGGAAGTGTTTAAAATGATGTTAATGAGCTCCTGCTGCTCCCTCCACCTCACACTGAAGCTCCAGAGTGAACAAACCTCAGAGAAAACAGACGAGGAGTGAAAGTTTTCTTCCCGGGGAAGTTTGCAGTTCGGACACACTGATCGCGTTGCCCTTGAGGGTGAACCTGGTCAGGGAAACCCATTTCCTCTTCTTCTCTGCAGTGGAAATCTGATCCTTTACTCTCCCCTTCAGACTCCACCACAGAGCTCAACTGGCCAGAGAAGTGATGTATTATTGATGAGGGAAGGAGGAGGAGGAGGAGAGAGGAGAAGTGAAAGTTGTATTTATCACTTTCTTTTTGCTCGGTCATTCTGGAAGCAGTAGATGAAACTACAGCAGCAGATTCTGAACGTGGTCACGACTGAGCAGAGGAGAGAGAGGAGAGGAAAGAAAGTGAAAGACGGGCAGAGTTAAAGTGCTGTGAGTCCAGAGCCGGAGGTATATTTCCACAAACCCACTAATGGTTCTCTGCTCTCACTCGGCTTGAAGTAGGAAATTACATCCTCTCTAATGTAAGGTTTCTCCACATGATTGGAAAGTCCAATCACTCTGCCTGAGCACTGCTTTATGGCTCTGAGGGAGCACTCACTTATTCTTGCATGGCGGCTGTGAATTTGAATTAAACTATATTTTATTTTCTCTGTTGCTGAGTGTCTTTAATATACAGTAAAGTTGGAAGTGTTAAGATTTTGAGTGTGTGGTCCTTTCAGTGAATATTTGTCCTTGATCTGTTTCTAACTGTCTCCCATGATCCTCCTCTGTCACTCAGTGCACAGCCGGCTGCTGTTTGTTAGCCTCACATTAAAGGAATAGTTCACTCTAGAACGAAATTCAGTCATTATGGACTCACCCTCATGCTGATGAGACATCCGGTGTAGTTTCTTATTCCTCAAAGTGCAGCTGGAGACCCGCGGGGTACCCTCCTGCAGCAAAAATCCATATACGGGCGTGTGTGTGTTACTGTGTGCGACTGTGTGTTACAGTATGTGACTGTGTGTGACTGTGTGTTACAGTGTGTGACTGTGTGTTACTGTGTGTTACAGTGTGTGACTGTGTGTTACAGTGTGTGACTGTGTGTTACTGTGTGTTACAGTGTGTTACAGTGTGTGACTGTGTGTTACAGTGTGTGACTGTGTGTTACAGTGTGTGACTGTGTGTTACTGTGTGTTACTGTGTGTTACAGTGTGTGACTGTGTGTGACTGTGTGTTACAGTGTGTGACTGTGTGTGACTGTGTGTTACTGTGTGTTACAGTGTGTTACAGTGTGTTACAGTGTGTGACTGTGTGTTACTGTGTGTTACTGTGTGTTACTGTGTGTTACTGTGTGTGACTGTGTGTTACAGTGTGTGACTGTGTGTTACAGTGTGTGACTGTGTGTTACTGTGTGTTACAGTGTGTTACAGTGTGTGACTGTGTGTTACAGTGTGTGACTGTGTGTTACAGTGTGTGACTGTGTGTTACTGTGTGTTACTGTGTGTTACAGTGTGTGACTGTGTGTGACTGTGTGTTACAGTGTGTGACTGTGTGTGACTGTGTGTGACTGTGTGTTACTGTATGTTACAGTGTGTGACTGTGTGTGACTGTGTGTTACAGTGTGTGACTGTGTGTTACAGTGTGTGACTGTGTGTTACCGTGTGTTACAGTGTGTGACTGTGTGACAGTGTGTGACTGTGTGTGACTGTGTTACAGTGTGTGACTGTGTTACCGTGTGTTACAGTGTGTGACTGTGTGTTACTGTGTGTTACTGTGTGTGACTGTGTGTTACTGTGTGTTACAGTGTGTGACTGTGTGTTACAGTGTGTGACTGTGTGTGACTGTGTGTGACTGTGTTACCGTGTGTTACAGTGTGTGACTGTGTGTGACTGTGTTACCGTGTGTTACAGTGTGTGACTGTGTGTTACTGTGTGTTACTGTGTGTGACTGTGTGTTACTGTGTGTGACTGTGTGTGACTGTGTGTGACTGTGTGTTACAGTGTGTGACAGTGTGTGACTGTGTGTGACTGTGTGTGACTGTGTGTGACTGTGTGTTACAGTGTGTGACAGTGTGTGACTGTGTGTTACTGTGTGTTACTGTGTGTTACAGTGTGTGACTGTGTGTGACTGTGTGTTACTGTGTGTTACAGTGTGTGACTGTGTGTTACTGTGTGTTACAGTGTGTTACAGTGTGTTACTGTGTGTTACTGTGTGTGACTGTGTGTGACTGTGTGTTACTGTGTGTTACAGTGTGTGACTGTGTGTGACTGTGTGTTACCGTGTGTTACCGTGTGTTACAGTGTGTTACCGTGTGTGACTGTGTGTTACAGTGTGTGACTGTGTGTTACAGTGTGTTACTGTGTTACAGTGTGTGACTGTGTGTTACAGTGTGTGACTGTGTGTTACTGTGTGTTACAGTGTGTTACAGTGTGTGACTGTGTGTTACCGTGTGTTACCGTGTGTTACAGTGTGTGACTGTGTGTTACCGTGTGTTACTGTGTGTTACAGTGTGTGACTGTGTGTTACCGTGTGTTACAGTGTGTTACAGTGTGTTACAGTGTGTGACTGTGTGTTACCGTGTGTTACCGTGTGTTACAGTGTGTGACTGTGTGTTACAGTGTGTTACTGTGTTACAGTGTGTGACTGTGTGTTACAGTGTGTGACTGTGTGTTACTGTGTGTTACAGTGTGTTACAGTGTGTGACTGTGTGTTACCGTGTGTTACCGTGTGTTACAGTGTGTGACTGTGTGTTACCGTGTGTTACTGTGTGTTACAGTGTGTGACTGTGTGTTACCGTGTGTTACAGTGTGTTACAGTGTGTTACAGTGTGTGACTGTGTGTTACCGTGTGTTACCGTGTGTTACAGTGTGTGACTGTGTGTTACAGTGTGTGGGTCAGGTCTGGTCAGTTGGACGACTTGTCTTCAGAGACGGGTCATGTCTGGTCAGTTGGACACCAGAAGGATGGAAACTTTGAGGTTTGGGTTAAAGCTGGCTGCTGTGTCGTCACGTCAGAAACAAGCATAGTCCACTGTTGGCAGGAAACAGGAAGTGAACAGAAGTCTCTGATGTTCTGTTGACCTCGTCCCTCTGTGGACTTCAAGTCTCTTTGTCGGTGTCACTGGGTATTTTTAAGGAGACGTCGGGACATTTTCCAGCCGTGTTTGTGTTGACAGAACCAGGTATCACGGTGTTGTCACGACTGAAAACTGAAGCTTGGACCTAAAGAAACATAAAGTTCTAACACATCTGTGGTTGATTCAGTTGTCGGGCTGCGTGTTGTCAAAGAGAAACCTTCAGTAAATGAGGAGCTGTGGGCACAGAGCCGGGACAGGAGCCGGTCCTGGTACAGTGTGACGGAGCTGCCGGTCTGTTGTTAAATCATTAGACTGTTTGAAAAGCTGTCGAGTCGCCTCACTGCTGCCGTCTGATCGCTCTTTTCTCTGAATGTTTCCACAGATGATTAACACCTTCACACACGGACACAGTACACAGATATTCTCAAGCACTCCGCAGCTTCACAAATTCATCAACACAACCAGCACGACAACGCGCGTCTGCTTATGTTTGCCAAGACAACAGCTCAGGCTGTCACGGCAACTGTCGACAGCGCCGGGCGTTAAATCTCCGGTGATGTTCCTCACATGGAGGGGGGAGGAGGGGGGAGGAGGGGGAGCAGCAGGGTGTGTGTGTGTGTGTGTGTGTGTGTGTGTGTGTGTGTGTGTTGACCTTTCTGTAGACCTGCTGCGAGCTGCTCAGGTTTGGACGTCTTGTTCCTTCAGTTCAGTCTCATCAGACCTGAACGTGATTCATCGTCTGATTCAGTTTTAATGTTGTGGATTAGAGTTTGATTAAAACTAAAGAAAAAATGTTTCACCTGGTTCATAAAACTTGACATTGTTGAGACTTTGGTAATATCAGCCTCTCCTTCATGTTGTTATGCTAAGCTGAGCTAACCAGCTGCTGGCTGTAGCTTCATAATGAACGTACAGACACGAGGGGAATCAGTCTAAACATCTTCATCTCTGAAGCTCTGTGGATTATTTCTCACTGAGTTTGTCATAAAAGAAACCCTGACTGAATGTTTGCCGTGTGGATGTGATCTGATTGGTTGCTGGAGATAACCAGCAGGTGGAGCTAATTCTACCACAGAAGAAGAACGAGTCGACTTTAGTCCAGGTTCAGTGAGATCAGAACTGACTCACACTCGTCTCTTCATTCAGGAGGAAACTGACCGGCGAGCTTCAGGACAGGAAACAGGAACATTCACTCTCTCTATACATGTTTACATATGTTATATATGTTTACATATGTTATATATGTTATATATGTTTACATATGTTGTATATGTTATATATGTTTACATATGTTACAGTCATGGAAAAAATTATTAGACCACCCTTGTTTTCTTCAATTTCTTGTTCATTTTAATACCTGGTACCACTAAAGGTATAATACAATGAACACGACAAAAAATGCAGCTGATCACATAATACTTTATGTCCTATTTGACATTCTTAAGCTTAATTGTATTCCCAGGGTATATAAGAGGCCATTTCATGTCATAAGCAGCACTGCACATGCAAAGGCTTAGAGTGGTTTCCTGCTTACATTCAAGCCATAGCACAACTCAGAAGTTGTCAGCTCTCACATAATGCCTAAAACAAAAGAATTATGTGAAGCCACAAAGGCAGCCATCTTGGCACTGCTGGAAATTGGCATGAGTGAGAGACAGGTAGCAAAAAAACTAAAGATCTCCAAGACAGCTGTTCATTACAACAAGAAAAAACAAGCCGAACACGGCACTACCAAATTGCTACCTGGCCGCGGCAGGAAACGTCTCTCTACCCCACGAGATGACCGTGCACTCGTCCGTTCCTGTGTCAGGAATCGTCGTCAGACCTCCAGGGACCTTAAAAATGAGTGGGCACTGTCGAGAAATGTGACTTGTTCGGCAAGGACAGTTCGAAACCGACTTGTTGAAGCTGGTCTGAAGTCACACAGAGCACGGAAGAAGCCCTTCATCAACGAAAGGCACAGGAAGGCCCGGTTACTCTTTGCTAGGGATCACAAGGATTGGACTGTTGATGATTGGGCTAAGGTTCTCTTCAGTGATGAATCCAATTTTGAGTTGATGCCCACTCCAGCTAACTTACTGGTTAGGAGGAGGCCTGGAGAAGCCTACAAACCAGACTGTCTTGCCCCTACAGTAAAACATGGGGGTGGATCAGTGATGATCTGGGGTTGTTTCAGTATGAGTGGAACAGGGCAAATGCAATTGTGTGAAGGGCGAATGAACCAGGTCATGTACAGGGCTACTCTTGAAAACAGTCTTCTTCCATCAGCTGGAAAACTCTTTCCTGCCTCGAATGACTGGATTTTCCAACAAGACAATGCCCCTTGCCACACAGCAAGGTCAGTTAAAGCCTGGATGGAGAACCACAACATTCGCACCATGCCTTGGCCTGCTCAATCACCAGATCTGAATCCAGTTGAAAACCTATGGAAAATCATCAAACTCAAAATGGAGAACCACAAGCCCAAAAACAAAGCAAATTTGTTTGAATTTGTGCAACAGGAATGGGCTGCTGTGACAGCAGAACAATGTCAGAAGCTGGTGGAGAGCATGCCAAGACGCATGGCTTCAGTCATCAAAAACAATGGTTACGCAATCAAGTACTAACTCCTGTGTGTATCATGTGTTTAAAGCAAACAGAAAAGAAAACATGGAATGCTTAAAAGCAGTGTTTTTGGCAGTACAGTGCCATAGCTATTGATGTAAGAACTTAAGTGATTTTGGTTACTATCAAGAAAACCATGGAAAATGGCTAGATATCAGCTCTTAAATTAAACTCTTACGAGCTATTTTTGTTGTTATCATTATATTTGTCCAAACAAATGTACCTTTAGTTGAACCAGGCGTTAAAATGAACAAGAAATTGAAGAAAACAAGGGTGGTCTAATAATTTTTTCCATGACTGTATATATGTTATATATGTTTATATATGTTGTATATGTTTATATATGTTATATATGTTACTATATTTAATTTATCTTGTCGTCTAGTCTGTATTTATTTTTAAAAAATAATTTTTCTGTGCTGTTACATAAGAGACTATCGTGACCCACGTTCTCTCTTTGGATCAACAAATTAGCAGATTTCTGGTTGTGAGTTCAGTGTCTGGTTGTGAGTTCAATGTCTGGTTGTGAGTTCAGTGTCTGGTTGTGAGTTCAGTGTCTGGTTGTGAGTTCAGTGTCGGCTGTGAAAGGAAAGATTCTTAATTTAAACTCTCTCTCTGTCTTTCACAGTCTGAAACATACACGATAAACACGTCAACACATCTGGTCAGATAAAATCAACACACTTGTATTCTGTGTTAAAGGCAGCGCTCATCAGTCCGTCTGTCCTGACCTGCACAGCATCACAACCTGAACCATGGAAACAGGTTCCTGTCGCTGCTGCTTCATTCTCTCTGTGTGTTGTGTTATAACAGCACACAGTTTATATTCAATGTCACAGAGACACATAAATAAAAATGGTTCCAACCAAAGTCAAACTAAAACTAAATGAACTGAAGTGTTGACTCTGTAGAGAAACAGCTGCATCAGCGCCTCAGTTCAGCCTCAGAGCTTCAACACTTTCCATCCTAATGATTCATTGAAACGTCAGAGTGTCGTTCTGCACCTGAACCCAGAAACGTCTGGTGGAGTCGGTCAGCGTGTCGTCAGCTGTTCTCCGTTGATCCGTGGAGACAAATGAAAGAGTCTTCTGCTCTCCGGCCGTCGTGTTGGTTTGGGTGAGACGGAGGAGGAGGAGGGAAAGTGTGTCACAGTTATTAAGTCAGCGTCTTCTATCAAAGGCGTTTCATTAAAGTGGGTCCATGACAGATCCAGACAGCTCCACAATAAATCCTGACATCTCTCTCCACACGGCTGCTGCTGCTGTCAGCGCTGACGTCCTGCCTGCATTTATATTTACACCCAACATCCAACAGTCCGGCAGCTCGCTGTTAATCTCAAACCGCAGACCAACAGGTCGACTGATCCTCGTCACAGAGAGGAAGTAAACTCCCGTTCAGGAAGACAGGAATTAGTTTTTCATTCTTTTCTTCCTTCTTCCTCCCCTCCTGTCGTCAGACGTCACCCGGTCGAGCTCTTCAGATGCTGTTTGTGTCACAGCCGGTCCAGTTATTGATCACAGGAAAGACGAATATGATACTGATGGTTTCACTGCTCGCCCTGATGTCGTCAGGTGTTTTCTGTCAGTTGGTCTTTGACACCAGACGTCACGTTCAGCTGCTCTCACTTCAAACATGCTGAAGACAGCAGCCGGGTCTGACGGCAGAGCTGACCTGGGTTTAAGTTACATTACGTCTTTGACAACGTTGAAAAGACAAAAGAGTTTTTCTGACGTCTTTTTAACGTTCACTTGTGATATGTGATGTCAAAGTGACGTCCTGACAGGGTTCAAAGTTAAAGTTTGTTTTCAGCTTCAGTCAGACGTCTAAAGAACTTCATGATGTTCAAAATTAAAGCCAAATTTTACTTAAACTACAGAGAAGATTTGAACCCAACCTCAGGAGCTGCATGAGGCGTCAACTTTACCTGGAGAGCTAGTCTTCAGCTTTATGTGCTGCTCATCTAACCATGAACCTCGAGTCGACCTGGTGAAGCTAGAAGTTCTCCTCCGACCAAACTTTGTGAACGTTTCTAATTAATCCAAACCAGCTTTTCCTAAATCTAACTAAACTGTGACAGAAAACCAAATCCAGGAGATAATAAGTCGGGTTAGTGTCAGAAACTGAGCGAACAGCAAAGTTCTGGTCCAGAGTGAGAGTCCTGGTCCAGAGTGAGAGTCCTGGTCCAGAGTGAGAGTTCTGGTCCAGAGTGAGAGTCCTGGTCCAGAGTGAGAGTTCTGGTCCAGAGTGAGAGTCCTGGTCTAGAGTGAGAGTCCTGGTCCAGAGTGAGAGTCCTGGTCTAGAGTGAGAGTCCTGGTCCAGAGTGAGAGTCCTGGTCTAGAGTGAGAGTCCTGGTCCAGAGTGAGAGTTCTGGTCCAGAGTGAGAGTTCTGGTCCAGAGTGAGAGTCCTGGTCCAGAGTGAGAGTTCTGGTCCAGAGTGAGAGTTCTGCACGTCACTCACTCAGATTGTGTCAGTTTATCTCCAGAGGTGGCGACGTTCTGGAGCCAGGTTAATGATGATGTGCTGGGAACACTGACATGAAGACGGTGGACTGGTGATTAGAGTCGTCCTGGTTCAGTCGTCACAAAGAGAATCTGATCTTTTATTAAAGTTTTACACCATCAGAGGTCAGAAGACGTTTCAGACCAGCAGAGAGAAATGTTTCCTGTTGCTGAAGACTCTGAACTGTGTGTCATAGGTTCTGTTTATAAATGTAGTTATATATTTTATGCCACTCAGAACCAGTTACACACTGACACACACACACACATGGTTTCACACACACACAGTTATACACACACACACACACACACACACACGGTGTCACACACACACACACACACAGTTATACACACACACACACACACAGTTACACACTGACACACACACAGTCACACACAGTTACACACACGCGCACACACACACACACTGCTGCAGCACTTCTTTTTTAAACTGTTTGCTTTGAGTCGAGCGTCTCTTCATGTGGATCATCTGACAGGATTCATTGTGTTTCTGCTGATTGTCGTCACACTGAACTGAACATGTGTAACTGTGTGTGTGTGTAACTGTGTGTGTGTGTGTGTCAGTGTGTAACTGTGTGTGTGTGTGTAACTGTGTGTAACTGTGTGTAACTGTGTGTGTGTGTAACTGTGTGTAACTGTGAGTTGTTGGATGAACTTGTGCTGAACGTTTTTCCAGTTTCATTTTAAAGCATGATGAAGAATAATGAACAGGTGAGAGGTTCTGTGAGCTCGGCCTGTTTCTCTGATGAGCTGTGACTCGTCGTCTCCGTCTCCATCTCGTCCTTTAAGTCCCTTGTCATCTGTCCCTCTGTGTTTTTTCCTTCCCTGTGCTGTTGATGTTCGCCCTTCTCAAGCTGCCACACTTATTTATTTTTGGCGTCCTCGTCTCGCCTGAGTCCAGACACATTTTCCTCTCCAAGCTGGTATTTCAGCTTCAGATGATCGCTGGCTCCCAGAGCGCCGGCACCGATCACATCACCCCGTCCTCCTCTGGACCCTCCTCCCCTCAAACCGTCTGCCGTCAGGACTCAGTTTTTGGCTGGAGCTCACGCAGCCTGCAGGGCGAGTCACACACATTAATACTGACCCGTGGCTCTCTCTCTCTGCCTGTGACAGACTGCGATGTGATATTTATTTTATTTCTCTGAACTCGGCTCTGACTGCTCTTTACTCATCTCTCTCTCCAGGTTTATATTTATAACTGCCTGCGATGAGAAGTGTGGTCCGGTTCATCGTACAGCTCAGTTTGTCTTCCTGACACACTGTTCTCACTGCAGCTCATCAGAAACAGTCGACCTTTGACCTTTTGTAATCAGCTCAGCTCATGTAAACGTGTCACTGATGGGACTTTAAGTCCTGCAGCTGAACTGTGAGACGACCTGAAGTGAACGAAGAACAGCTGGAGAGTTTATTTCATCTGAAGACGTCTTCACTCTTCTCTCCACTGACTTATTGTCAGTGCTCTCCTTCTGTTCATCTGATTGGTTGAAGTCGGCCTCTGACAGACGGACGGTTCCTCCAATCAGCTGCCTTTTAACAGACAGTTTCCAAAGACGACTTCCAGGACGGTTCTGTGTTACAAACCATCGACTGTTGTGTGTGTGTGTGTGTGTGTGTGTGTGAGTGTGTGTGTGTGTGTGTGTGTGTGTGTGTGTGTGTGTGTGAGTGTGAGTGTGTGTGTGTGTGTGTGTGTGTGTGTTTTGTAGTCGTCTCTTTTGTTTCTCGTCTGTCTCTCTCTCGTCCTCTGAACTCTGTCTGACTTTTGGATCACAGCTCGTTGGTTAATTATTTGTGTTTGACGGCTGAATTTCAGGGAACATTTGGCTCCATCGCACTTTAATACAGGTTTGCAGCAGTAGGACTGAAAGCTGATCTTTACATCTCCTCTCTTGATCACCTAAAAGTGAAGATTCTGCACGTTTACAGGTGAGCAGGGCCGTGTGGATCAGTCTGTGATGTGATGATCATTAGTGTGATGTAGTGACGGCCTCAGTGTAGCAGGGTGGAAGTGGTGGTGGTGGTGGTGGTGGTGGTGGTGGAGCTGGTGGAGGTGGTGGGCAGGGATCAGACGGCAGCAGAGTGACAGCTGCTCACAGAGGAGGATGTAGGAGGGGAAGCTGATGTAACACAGGCGCCGTGTTCAAACAGCAGGAAGGAGAAGAGATGAAGAGGTGGAGGATGAGAGAGGCAGTGGAGGAGAAGCTGTCAGGACGGACGGAGGAGGCAGCAGATTCAGGTGGAGGTGAGTCCGTCTGAAGGAGGAGAGGAGATCCAACAGACGGGCTCGCACACAGAACAGACAAGTTCTGGGGTTTGATTTGAGTTAATCTGGAGTCTGTGAAGACGTTTGTGTTCTTAACATCCAGACGTTCTGAGGGCAGCTGATCTGTGATCTCAGTCTGATCTCAGTTATTTTCTCTCCTGTGTTTACGACTTCTAATGGAAAAAGTTCCTTCAATAAAATCAGGAGAAAGGTTTTCTTTTTTTTATTGGTGGAGCCGAGTAAAAAAAAGAAAAGTCTCCAGTAGACAAAAATTCACGCGTGAAACTGATCTCAGGTCTGTGAACAGTCAGAGTCAAACAGCCGGTTGCATTAATGAGTCTGCAGGTTTTGTAGAAACAATGGCCCGGTTCTGCAGCACCTGTGTCAGGTACCGGTGCTGAGAGGAGACACAGATGGACAGGGGAACAGACTTCGACACAGTGAACGTCCGTCTGTTGTTTTAACTCCGGTGGTTTCTATCTCTCTCCCTCTTCACCTTCTTCACTCCTCCATCAGCAGCTTCTTGTTATTTTGCAGTAATGAGTTTCACAGTTATTCACATTGATCCAGCGTCACCTGGAGAGAGTGACCGGGGAAAATGATTCCTCTTCCTGTTTTGGTTGAACAGCACAGACACGTTTCCTTCGTGCTGTTTCTCTGTTTATAATGCAGCTGGTGTCAGACTGAATATCACAGTGAGGTTTGTGGTGAATCAGTCTGTACCAGGATGATGTCGTGTGGTTTGTAAAAGATGGTCTAGTTCCTCATGTTTAAAGTCAGTTGTATGTAAACAGAGAAGAGACGTCTCTCCTCTCAGTCCATCGTCCTTTTAACTTCAGTGTTGCAGAAGAAGTGACGCCGCTCTCATGCAGGAACATGTAAAGAGCTTTAGGTTATGAAGTCGTGAGGTTATTTTACGATCAGCTCTGAAACACCTGCAGAAAACTGTTTAAATGCAGACGGCTTCATGGACACGTACTCTCTTCATCAGCAGCTCAGTTTGATCTGTCGGCCATCTTGTGCAGGTGGTTCACTGCTGTCAGCTGATGACATGTTTCACGGTTTAAAAACCATCTTACTGTTTGATCCAGACTCAGAGGAGCTGATGTTAAACACAAAGTGTTTGATTTTGGATAAAATGATGTGTTGATCATTTCTTCGTCGATATCCTCCAGGACACAGCTCATCGTTTAGTGTCCTGGAGTCTGATGAACATCAGTCTGACGTTCTGGTGAAGCTGTCGATGGGAAGAAAAACTAAAAGCGGAAGATTGACTTCAGGGGTCAAAGGTCAAACTGCGGAGAGACTTAAATCAGCACAGAAGGAAAATAAGCTCAGGTGTTTCAGAACGACACGAAGACGGACGGCTTCTTTTACCGACTGACAGCAGTTAAAGTAAACTCTGAGCAGCAGGCAGCACGGAGGCTGCTGACGATGTGACGTAGATAACATGTCATCACTTCACTTGGTGGGAAATACGTCAGAATTTAGCACGTTCACCTCGGTCTTATGTTTAGATCAAAGCCGAGCTGAGGTGATAAAAACCCGGGTCTACTGCAGAGTCACCTGACCCGGTGTAAATGCTGAGTTTACTGATCTGAGCGGGTTTAAGTGGGATTTTTTTTTTTTTTGTAATTTATTTTTTATTGGTATTCATCTTCACAAGATGTATTCCAAATATCGTATGTATACATCATATATTCATGTTTGCTACAATTCTCAGTCTTTTTGTTTATATATACACATAAACAAACAAACAAACAAACAAACAAACAGAAAAGAGAACCATGAACTGTTAGTGATATTTTCTTTACAATCTTATTATTGGTTAGTGAAAGTAAAATCAGGCCTGTCGGCTGTTACATAGAAAACACATTTTTTGCCAGCGAGAAGCAAATTGTTCTGATTTATGATTAATAATAAATAATAATACATTTATTTTATATAGTGCTGATTGACAGATGCTGTTGTCTTCTCCATTTTATAAATGTCCATTGTAGTTTCCATCCATGCATTTAAAGTTGGGCTCTCCTGTGACAACCAGCTACCAGCAGTGCATTCATTAGGAGTTTATCTCCTTTGACCAGTCTTGAGGTAAACACCCAAAAAATATGGTTTTACTCGCGAAAGGTATTTCACATTCGAACATGTCTTGTAGGACCTTGTGTGTCCCTCTCCTATAGTCTTTAATAACAGGGCAGTCCCAGAAGACATGGTGATGGTTCACATTTTGGTTTCCTCAGTTTCTCCAGCAAACGGGAGGGTTATTATATGTATGTTATCATAGTGTGAGCGTGTAATAAAATACCTTATGAGATTTTTCCAACCAGATTCCCTCCATTTCTGTGAACTGGTGCACTTCCATTGATATCTCCATATTGTTGTCCAGTCTTCATCAGATATAATAATCCCTCCTTCCTTTTCCCACTTTGTTTTAATATATGAGGCTGAATGTGTTTTAAGATTTAACAGACCTTTATACAAGCATGAAATGATCTTACACCAGATTATATCCTAAGTAGTTCTTTCAACACACTCTTGGCTCCGTCACGTTTTTCATCTTCAAATAACTGTAATGCCTCATCTGCAGATATCTGTAAAAGTCTTGTTTTTCTAATGAGTGTTTTCTTTCTTTCTTTACATAAAGCTGTTATTCCTTCAGCTGTCCAGTCCTTCAATCTAGAATCCAATTTATTAGGTGTGAAGTCTGAGTCATATGCGCACCATTTAAGGATTGCCATATCTCCCTCTAGTTTATATTCTTTTTTAATAGTTTTCCATGTTTTAAGAGTAAATTTCACTCATGGATTATCAATAGTATTTATGTGACTGTGTAGGTTATTATCAGGATTGCTTGTATGGGAATGGAAGATATCTTCTCTACAATGCCTTTCCATTGAGCAGCATATGATGGGTAATATATTCATTTTAATGGATTCAACTCTCGAGCTGAGACTAAAGAAAGGAATTAGGGTCCATCTTGCGATGTCTTCCTTGATTTTTTTATGTATAGGCAAATAGTTGCATTCTGATCATTTTGCCAGGTCTTTTGGTATATTGATGCCCAAATACTTGAAGGACTCTGTTTGCCATCCCAAAGGGTTTAAGTGGGACTTTTGACCAGTGAAAGGGTATCAGAGTGGATGAGCCAGCAGGTCTTCATCAGCTGTCACAGAGAACAGATACTGATACATGATCGTTAAGATGTTTTATCTGCCGTCATTAAACTCTCTCATGTGGATCTGTAGAGATCAACAGGTCGTTGGTTTCATGTCCTGACAAACTTTTCTTTACAAAGATATTTTACAACATTTCTCGACTTTATCTCGGCGTCTTTTTGAAAATAAAAATGCAACGCTAACTGCAGGTTAATGCTAAGCTAGCTGTGTCGTCTTTGAAACTCTTTGTTGTTGAGGTTGTCGGCTGATCCGGTGTTTGATCTGTATGATTGTAACTGAAAACTTATTCTGATGGATTTTTGATTTTTGAATCCTGACTGAACACACCGACACACCAGAAGTGTTTTGGCTGCCTGACTGTCAGCGTTAAACTTCAGTCCTCCTGTGGACACATGACACATTAATTAACAACATTTCCTCTTTATGTTAATAGTTCAATGTTTTTCCTGAACATATCAGACGAGCTCTCCAGGAAGTGAGATCATTTCCTTTGTAGTTTGACTGTAATTAAAGTCTTTTCCTTCTCGTGCTGTCAGTCTGTCTGTGGGTGGTGAGAAGAGGAGGAGGTGGAGGAGGTGGAGGAGGAGGAGGAGGTGGAGGAGGTGGAGGAGGAGGAGGAGGAGGAGGTACAGGTGCTGACAGGTTGGAGACAGCCGGCTGTGTGGAGACGACAGGTGGAGAGAAACAGGACTTTGTTCTATGTGTGAGATCTATGTGTGAGATCTATGTGTGAGATCTATGTGTGAGATCTATGTGTGAGATCTATGTGTGAGATCTATGTGGTGAGATCTATGTGTGAGATCTATGTGTGAGATCTATGTGTGAGATCTATGTGTGAGATCTATGCGTGAGATCTATGCGTGAGATCTATGCGTGAGATCTATGCGTGAGATCTATGCGTGAGATCTATGCGTGAGATCTATGCGTGAGATCTATGTGGTGAGATCTATGTGGTGAGATCTATGTGTGAGATCTATGTGTGAGATCTATGTGATGTGTTAGACTCGGTGTTTGCAGCTTGTCCACCTCCTGACATCGCTGTAACACCTTCAGTGTCTTCCTCTCGGCAGCAGCAGTGATGATCTGACCCGTGTGTCTCACTCAACCAGGACATTGTGGTGTTGATTCTGAGTCAATGGGTCACATGACCTGGATCCAGTGTTCAGTCCTACAACTGCTGTGATGATAAATGAACATCCAGTAACAGCCAGCGAGCCAGCCAGCCAGTCAGTCAGTCATAAAACAGGCAGCAGAAGTTTGTAGTGAAAGTGAAGCTGATGTTGAAACTGATGCAGATAATGTGGATTCAGTCTGAGAGGTCGAGGTGAGAGTCTCTGTCTCTGTCTGTCTGTGTGTCTTTGTCTGTCTCTCTGTCTGTCTCTGTCTGTCTGTCTCTGTGTCTCTGTCTGTCTCTGTGTCTCTGTCTGTCTGTCTGTCTGTCTGTCTGTCTCTGTGTCTCTGTCTGTCTCTGTGTCTCTGTCTCTGTGTCTCTGTCTGTCTGTCTCTGTGTCTCTGTCTGTCTCTGTGTCTCTGTCTGTCTCTGTGTCTCTGTGTCTCTGTCTGTCTGTCTGTCTGTCTCTGTGTCTCTGTCTGTCTCTGTGTCTCTGTCTGTCTGTCTGTCTGTCTCTGTGTCTCTGTGTCTCTGTCTGTCTGTCTGTCTGTCTCTGTGTCTCTGTCTGTCTCTGTGTCTCTGACTCTGTGTCTCTGTCTGTCTGTCTCTGTCTGTCTCTCTGTCTGTCTCTGTGTCTCTGTCTGTCTCTGTGTCTCTGTCTGTCTGTCTCTGTGTCTCTGTGTCTCTGTCTGTCTGTCTCTGTCTGTCTGTCTGTCTGTCTGTCTGTCTCTGTGTCTCTGTGTCTCTGTCTGTCTCTGTCTGTCTCTGTGTCTGTCTCTGTGTCTCTGTCTGTCTTCAGCTGTGAATGAAGCTGTGAGGAACAGAAACTTAATTTCCCCTCAGGGATTAATAAAGTTGTCGATGAGGCAGTGATTTTACTTTGTGTTGTTGTGTTGACTGTGTCGATTGTGTTGACTGTGTCGATTGTGTTGACTGTGTCGATTGTGTCGGTTGTGTTGACTGTGTCGGTTGTGTTGACTGTGTTGGTTGTGTTGGTTGTGTTGGTTGTGTCGGTTGTGTCGGTTGTGTTGGTTGTGACTGTGGAGTTACAGGATCAGAGCTCATCTGTCTCCAGTCTAACAACAGTCTCACTCCCTCACTCAAACACTGGCGCTGTGACTGTCGGTCGGGTCGGCGCCGTCACAGAGCGTCAGTGTTTGAATGAGACTGAAAAACCAACTTAATGTCACGATATTAAAGCTTTTAGGACTAATTCAGGTTCTCAGTATGTTTGTCTGGTTAGATTAATGTTAGATAATCACACTGTTGTAGTTCTGATCCGTTGGACTCATTTACAGTTTTAGTGTTTCTTCTTTGTGTCTTTGACTTTTAAATGGTGTAGAGTTGTGTGGATGTTGTTATGATCTTTGTAGTTTTACAGAATTTTAAAGAAACAAGTCTTTTAAAGAAGAAGTGTGAGAACGAGCAGGTGAGAGGAGGCCGGCGGGCTCTGAGGTCACACTGTGACATCAGAGCTGCTGAGCGTGGACGCTGTCATCATCTGACAGAGTCATGCTAACTGGTTCCCCTTGATTCCAGTCTTTATGCTAAGCTAAGCTACGCAGCATAAAGAGATACGAGTCTCTCCCTGAATGCTGAGCTTTATTTTTACCACAGGGACGAGCTGACAGTTCAGACTGACGTGTTTTCTTTGTGTTGCAGCCGACCAGTGAAGAAGACCTCTGCCCCATCTGT
Source organism: Pagrus major (assembly GCF_040436345.1). NCBI lineage: Eukaryota > Metazoa > Chordata > Actinopteri > Spariformes > Sparidae > Pagrus > Pagrus major. Next base: position 29,962,439 of record NC_133233.1, read on the forward strand.
TACGCTCACTCCATCTCTGCCATCTTCAAGCCCTGCTCCCACAAGTCCTGCAAGTGAGTCCACAGACGCCCACCAACATACACACACAAATAAACACAGCTCGTTTCATGTGAACACCCCACACACACTCTTCATCTGCTCCTCAGTCAGAAACAGAAGTCCTGCAGATTCTGGAGGAGAAAACTTCTTCAGCTCGGTCCAGTTTCTGTTCATTATTATTATTTAGATCATTTATTCTCATGGAGCAACTTTCATTCATCAACACACAGGGAGAAGAGCACTGTAAGTTTTTTAGGACATGTAAATAATAATTACATTTCTAGGAACAGTTCACCCAAAAAACAAACCTCACTCATCAGACTTGATTTAAAACATCAGATGTCTCCACACAGCTCGTCTGCTGTGATCACAGTCTGCAGGACAGAAGAGATCACACTGATCTGAGGAGACCATATTTAACCCTTTATTAAGTTGAAGTCTTCATGGAGCTGCTGAGCTAACAGTGCTAGCACCAGCTCGACCGCACGTAGAGGGTGTAAAAAACATGTTTTCAAATCAGTTTGGGACTGAACAACTGATTGATGAATCAAGAAATAACCAAGAGATTAGATGATAACATAATATGCTAATTGTTATTTAAAATAAAGATCTAACTATGTTTTCATCCTCTGACTCGCTGCTAACTTTAAAGGATGAGTTCACTCGTCCTGTCAGATCAGGTTGATCTCTGAGATCACAGCAGACGAGCTGCGTGGAGACATCTGATGTTTAAATCATCTCCAGCTGCTTCAGCTGTTCAGCAGAACGCTGCAACTCTGTTTTACTGTGAAGCTCCAGAAATGTTCTGTGGACTACGAGACTTCACCTGACTTTATATCATCAGGAGGAGATGATGACTGAGCCTGACTTTATATCATCAGGAGGAGATGATGGCTGAGCCTGACTTTATATCATCAGGAGGAGATGATGACTGAGCCTGACTTTATATCATCAGGAGGAGATGATGACTGAGCCTGACTTTATATCATCAGGAGGAGATGATGACTGAGCCTGACTTTATATCATCAGGAGGAGATGATGGCTGAGCCTGACTTTATATCATCAGGAGGAGATGATGACTGAGCCTGACTTTATATCATCAGGAGGAGATGATGGCTGAGCCTGACTTTATATCATCAGGAGGAGATGATGAGTGAGGTTAAAGGAATAGTTCACTCTAGAATGAAATTCAGTCATTATGGACTCACCCTCATGCTGATGAGAGTCCGGTGTAGTTTCTTATTCCTCAGAGTGCAGCTGGAGACCCGCGGGGTTCCCTCCTGCAGCAATAATCCATATAACGAGCGTCAATTGTGCCCGAGAGGAAAAGGTCCATAAAACTACACAAAAACTTTGTAATATTCCTCCATACTGCTCGTCCGCTGCAATCCAAGAGTCCTGAAGTGGCGACATCCAGAGTTTACTGGAAACAACGTCATTTAGTCCATTTTACAGCCTGAACAGTCACTGTGCTGTATCTGCCTGGAGGCACGAGGCTCCTCACAGCGTTTGCACTACGGAAGCCGCCAGACAAGATGAACGAGACTCGCGATAGATACACACCCGTATTTACTTCCAGCTGTGAGTGTCAAAGTTTCAAATCACCAGTGCAGCAGGTCCCTCTTGTGTTTGTGTGTCGCTCGGTCGCTCACAGCAGGATGTAAATACGGGTGTGTATCTATCGCGAGTCTCGTTCATCTTGTCTGGCGGCTTCCGTAGTGCAAACGCTGTGAGGAGCCTCGTGCCTCCAGGCAGATACAGCATAGTGACTGTTTAGGCTGTAAAATGTACTAAATGACGTTGTTTCCAGTAAACTCTGGATGTCACCACTTCAGGACACTTGGATTGCAGCGGACGAGCAGTATGGAGGAATATTACAAAGTTTTTGTGAAGTTTTATGGACCTTTTCCTCTCGGTCGCCACTTACGCTTGTTATATGGATTATTGTTGGCGGAGGGAACCCCGCGGGTCTCCAGCTGCACTCTGAGGAATAAGAAACTACACCGGACTCTCATCAGCATGAGGGTGAGTCCATAATGACTGAATTTTGTTTTAGAGTGAACTATTCCTTTAAGTTCCTCCTCATCCTCCGTGTTGTTGGGTTATATAACTTTAATCAGTTAAATTAATTATGATTAACTGGTAAACAATTAATCTCATCTGAACATGATGTTCTGCTGTTAAAGTGAAAATAATATAAGAAGGGAAACTCAAACATTTACCACATTATGTTCCTGGTGATTAACAAACTGTATTGATGAAAAGTCAAAATGTAAAACTTCTTTATCGTTCTAAAATGAATTGTGATGTTTCCATTGAAGCTGTTGACACTGAGTCTCCTGCAGAGCTGACGGTGCGTCGCTCACCTGAAGGCCTCATCGATCTGAACGCACACACTTTACTGTAAATGTGATGTATTTATACACACACAGGTACAGATAGGTGTGCGTGTGATGGTGTGAGTCAGCTGTTTGGTAACTGCTGATTGTGGCTGAAAACCTCTGCAGCTCTGTGGGCAGCAGACCTTCATCCAATACATACCTCAATACATATTTCATGTTATCCTGGAGGTGCGCTTGATTTAGCTTCGCTGGCACGCCAACTCAGCAGTTGTATGGATTATTCTGGTGCTGATTGAGAGCGCTGTCACGAGGAGGAAACCAAACCGACCTGAGCTGAGTCCAATCGCCTCCAAGGCTCAACTCGGGCTCATTTTTCCCCCATGTGTCTGTCTGTACCCCGACTCTGGACTGCAAGGACGTCTGTATGAGCCAAAACAGTGACGTGAATTCTGGCATCGAAAACAAAATGAAAGCGTAAAACGGAAACATTAGCATTAAATTATTTGTATTAAAGTTGTTTTAGCACTGAAACAAATATTTGGTCTGTAAAAATGACAGTGGACAAAAAAGAGACATTAAACTTTATTTTATTAGATTTGGGTTTTTCACGTGTTTCACGTTTCACGTTTAGAGGGCAGACATGAGAGTGGAACCAATCAGAAGAGGGTTTCACTGAATGCTGACCAGACTGTTGTGACCTCCGACCTCCACATGCGGGAGGAAAGTCACATGACTATTAAAGTTGTTTGTCCCTCTGTTCTTCCCGTACAGAGCCTGTATCAACCAGCACCTGATGAACAACAAGGACTGTTTCTTCTGCAAAGCCACCATCACCGGGGTGGAGGACTACAGCAAGCCTGCCTCCTCCTAACACACACACAGACCCACACAGCCACACACACACACACACACACACACACACACACACACACACACACACACACTGTGTAAAGATCACAAACAGACGTCCTGATGTATCAAACTCTGACCCACCTCAAGCTGTTCAGACATCAGACCACATATCAGTGAACCCAAAGATTCCTCACAGAGGTCTGTACTGTGTATGTGTGCATGTGAGAGAGTGTGTGTGTGTGTGAGTGTGTGTGTGTGTGTGTGTGTGTGTGTGTGTGTGTGTGTGTGTGTGTGTGTGTGTGTGGTTGTTTTGGAGATGTACAGATTGTAATCTACAGAACTAAGTACAGAAACAGATGAACTGAGTGGAGACAGGTTAGTAAACAGGTACCAGTTACAGTAGATGGTAGATGTGTGTGAGTGATTGTGTTACACTAAAGTTGTGTGTACTGTACAGTAAATATGTGTGTGTGGTGCTCAGTTAGTTGTTGATGTTTGAGACAAAGAGGGAGGATCACTCTGAAGACGAGTTCCCTTCATTCACTTTTATAAAGACACTGACATGCTGAAGAAGAAGGTACTGATCATACAGACACGTTTCTCTGTAAGCCTGCAGGTGAGACGCTCTGAGTCCTGACCCGATCCAAACACTGGACGGAAACAAGCGTGTCAGATCTTCACATGTACAGATTCATATGACACATATCAGTCACATTTAAAGGAACAGTTCACCCACAAATCAACATTCAGTCATCATCTCCTCCATGCTGATGGACAGTCAGGTGAAGTTTGGTAGCTGTATGGAGACATCTGATGTTTAAATCATCTCCAGCTGCTGCAACTCTGTTTTACTGTGAAGCTCCAGAAATGTTCTGTGGACTACGAGACTTCACCTGACTTTATATCATCGGGAGGAGATGATGACTGAGCCTGACTTTATATCATCAGGAGGAGATGATGGCTGAGCCTGACTTTATATCATCAGGAGGAGATGATGGCTGAGCCTGACTTTATATCATCAGGAGGAGATGATGGCTGAGCCTGACTTTATATCATCAGGAGGAGATGATGAGTGGGTTTACATCGGTGTCTGTACTCACTCATTCTGTTCAGGAGCCTAAAAACCCAGCATGCCAGGCAGACACTGAACAGATGAAGCCTGATTATAAATCTGATTTTCTGCGACATGATTGTTGTTAAACGTCTAAACAAAGAATAAAACGTCACGTCTGTTCTCAGACTGAATGATCATCAGTCCGTCTGTTTGACTTCTGGCAGGTTTGAAGTTTTGGTCGTCTGAGCAGCTCAACGGTTCAACATGGCTGCTGTCAGAGGATCTTGTTTAATATTCTGGCTGTAGTATTTGACATGCTGTTGAACTGTTGTCAGACTGAGCTGTGACATAAAAACTGATGACGGATCATCTACAGCTTCATATTATAGGGCATCGTCTTCCTAATCGATCAGGATTCAGTGTTTATGTTCAGTGTGAGCGCCACGTCAGGGGGTGAAGTCCTCGGTGAAGTCGTACATTTCGGCCAAACACTAAGATGAATGAAAACGTTCAGTGTCAGTCCAGCTGAACAGAACCGACAGGCGAACACACTCACAGCTGCAGCTCAGAGTCTGACAGTGTTCACATGAGGAGAACATGAAGACTTCAACAGACGTCAGGTTATAAAAAACATTTAAATACGTTTGACTTCACAGTTTTAGATTCCAGTCTGAGCTGCACGATGTACCGTCCTGTTCATAAACACTGATTTCTGTTTTAAATGCACATTATGCTGCAGTGACAACAGCACACACAAACGTGCACACACACACACACACACACACACACACACACACACACACAACCCTAACGCAGTACACCAGGCTGTGAAAAACAAAAAGAGATCATGATGTAGACTGATGACACCGGGGACTCACTGTTCTCTGTACAACAGGACACACACACACACACACACACACACACACACACACACACACACACACACACACACACGGCCAAACACTTCCCCCAATAAAAATAAAGCACTTGATGGGAGGACAGCAGCGTCCTTGAGTGTAAGAACTCGCTGTCATATTAGCACAACAACTCACCTCTACCTGTCAGTGCAAGTACACCACACACACACACACACACACACACAGACACACAAACACTTCCACAAGCCCTGACAGGATGGCGGGTTTGTACCATACATCATCTTTACCTCTGTGGAGACACACACACACAAACACACACACACACACACACTCAGACAGGGAACAAGAGACTCATACCTCACCTGAACCCTGTGGTCGGATAATTGGACCGGCCCACGGGCACAGACCCGGGGACCAGAGGGACCAGAGCCTCTCTTAGTTAATTAAAGCAACATTATGTAGAAATTTGTATTTTGTGCAACAACAAACAAAACTCAGCATGTCATCACAATGTTCTGTCTTATCAGTTAGGTCTTGAGGTAAACATGAAGGCTCAGGAAGTTTTGTGATGCAGCAGTCAAAGTTTGCACAGCGCTGCACACAACCATAGTCCTTCAAGGCAAGTCTTGCCCCTCGTGGCCATCTTGGCACCACCCCTGGGCAGTAACTGTCATTCTGGCTAACAAGACCAGGCCTCTATCTAAGACCAGGCCCCTATCAAAGACCGGGGCCTCTATCTAAGACCAGGCCCCTATCAAAGACCGGGGCCTCTATCTAAGACCAGGCCTCTATCTAAGACCAGGCCCTCTATCTAAGACCAGGGCCTCTATCTAACACCAGGCCCTCTATCTAAGACCAGGCCCCTATCAAAGACCGGGGCCTCTATCTAAGACCAGGCCTCTATCTAAGACCAGGCCTCTATCTAACACCAGGCCCTCTATCTAAGACCAGGCCTCTATCTAAGACCAGGCCCCTATCAAAGACCGGGGCCTCTATCTAAGACCAGGCCTCTATCTAAGACCAGGCCCTCTATCTAAGACCAGGCCCTCTATCTAAGACCAGGCCCCTATCAAAGACCGGGGCCTCTATCTAAGACCAGGCCTCTATCTAACACCAGGCCCTCTATCTAACACCAGGCCTCTATCTAACACCAGGCCCTCTATCTAACACCAGGCCTCTATCTAAGACCAGGCCTCTATCTAAGACCAGGCCTCTATCTAAGACCAGGCCCTCTATCTAAGACCCGGCCTCTATCTAAGACCAGGCCTCTATCTAAGACCAGGCCTCTATCTAACACCAGGCCCTCTATCTAAGACCAGGCCTCTATCTAACACCAGGCCTCTATCTAAGACCCGGCCTCTATCTAACACCAGGCCTCTATCTAAGACCAGGCCTCTATCTAACACCAGGCCCTCTATCTAAGACCAGGCCTCTATCTAACACCAGGCCTCTATCTAAGACCAGGCCTCTATCTAAGACCAGGCCTCTATCTAACACCAGGCCCTCTATCTAAGACCAGGCCCTCTATCTAAGACCAGGCCTCTATCTAAGACCCGGCCTCTATCTAACACCAGGCCTCTATCTAACACCAGGCCTCTATCTAAGACCAGGCCTCTATCTAACACCAGGCCTCTATCTAAGACCCGGCCTCCATCTAAGACCCGGCCTCTATCTAAGACCCGGCCTCTATCTAAGACCAGGCCCTCTATCTAACACCAGGCCCTCTATCTAAGACCAGGCCCCTATCTAAGACCAGGCCCTCTATCTAACACCAGGCCCTCTATCTAAGACCAGGCCTCTATCTAACACCAGGCCTCTATCTAAGACCAGGCCTCTATCTAAGACCAGGCCTCTATCTAAGACCCGGCCTCTATCTAAGACCAGGCCTCTATCTAAGACCAGGCCTCTATCTAACACCAGGCCTCTATCTAACACCAGGCCTCTATCTAAGACCCGGCCTCTATCTAACACCAGGCCTCTATCTAACACCAGGCCTCTATCTAAGACCAGGCCTCTATCTAACACCAGGCCTCTATCTAAGACCCGGCCTCCATCTAAGACCCGGCCTCTATCTAAGACCCGGCCTCTATCTAAGACCAGGCCCTCTATCTAACACCAGGCCCTCTATCTAAGACCAGGCCCCTATCTAAGACCAGGCCCTCTATCTAACACCAGGCCCTCTATCTAAGACCAGGCCTCTATCTAACACCAGGCCTCTATCTAAGACCAGGCCTCTATCTAAGACCAGGCCTCTATCTAAGACCCGGCCTCTATCTAAGACCAGGCCTCTATCTAAGACCAGGCCTCTATCTAACACCAGGCCCTCTATCTAACACCAGGCCTCTATCTAAGACCAGGCCTCTATCTAACACCAGGCCCTCTATCTAAGACCAGGCCTCTATCTAAGACCAGGCCTCTATCTAACACCAGGCCTCCATCTAAGACCCGGCCTCTATCTAAGACCCGGCCTCTATCTAAGACCAGGCCTCTATCTAAGACCAGGCCTCTATCTAACACCAGGCCTCTATCTAAGACCAGGCCTCTATCTAAGACCCGGCCTCTATCTAAGACCAGGCCTCTATCTAATTACTCAGTTCAGGATGTACAACTGTTCCATCTTGTGTTCTCACCTTTTACCTTTTATGTGTGTGTGCTGACACGTGCTGTAACAGTTGTGTAGCGGCCGGTTTAGTTTCCGTTCAGTTGGTTTATGTTTGACAGAAGTCTTGGCGAGCTGACTCCTCCTCTCTTTATCTGTTAAATCAGCTGCTTGGTTCCTTCTGAAGTTCAGACTTTACATACAAACATGCCTTTGCTGCGGTCATCCATGTTTTCCCAAGCAAATGCACTGGGACACATTTAGATTGGAAGTCAGAATACCGACTCTGAAATATTGACTTCTGACATGCAGCAAAAGCAGAGGATTGGCTCCTGAGAGGAAGGGGCAGGATATGTGTCATAAAACCTCCATCTGTCAGAACAGGCACAGCATGACAAGCTATCGTCACCTGAACCAGAGACTAGAACACCTGGCTGTCGCATGCAACAACACAAGACGTTTAACTTATAACAAGCTGCTAATATCACTGAGTGTTCAACAGCAACCAGTCCAGCGCTGTTGTCGCTAACGACCAGAAGTCAGTCTGAGGCTTTCTGAGGTGAAATAGTTACATAATGTTGCTTTAACTGTCTCATAATCCGCCTACAGGTGAGAACACAGACTGTCAACACCTTACTGTAAACATGATCAATACACTGCTGGTGCAGGGAGAGGGTCTACAGCCATCTTAACTTAAACATAAAGACACACACACACACACACACACACACACACACACACACACACACACACACACTCTGTACAGTCACTTGTGATCTGTTGGATAAAGGTTTTAGGTTTTTTAAATCTTCTCTCTGTAACGCAGTAAAACAGTTTGACATTCTTCTCTTCCTGTCTGACAGTCACATGTTCAGACTGACAGTCAGCAGCTGGTTAGCTTGGCTTAATTTAGCTTAGCTTAGCATAAAGACTGGGAACAAGGGGAAACCTGCTAACCAGCTGCTGACAGTAGTTTTGTGTAGTATTTTCACTGTGTACATCAGATGAATATTATCCTGAATCCAGTGTTTATAGAGACCTGCAGGACTTTTCTACGACATAAAGGGACAGTTCACTCTACAGAAACATGGTTTGTCTGAGAGAAACGGTAGTTTATCATCAGCTCCTGGACAAACCTGAACATAAACATGATCTTTAGGAATGTCTAACTTTTTTTAGCTTTGTTTCACAGACCCAGAAAATGTGTCGTCATCAGATTAACCCCCGACTGTGCTCACAGAAAGTAAAGTAAAGTTTTTAATACGCGTCTCTGATAACAAACAAGGATGTATTTCTTTCCTTGCAGGCGTCCTGCATGTTCAAAGACTTAAGACTTCATCGTGTCGTAAACAGTTAAAGGTTAAAAATAAAAAAAGGAATCTGAAAAAAGAAATTAAATGACAAACTGATGCTGTGAAAAAGTGATTTGGAATTAAAAATTCTGAAATGGTAAATAGAAAAGAAGTGCTCATCATTTTTAAACAAACAAACATTTAATTGTGTCCTGAGTTATGGAGGATAATTCTGCCTGAAATTGAAGTTAAAAGTGTAAATGGAAAATATAATATTGTAATTTTAGTACTCAGTAATCAGGTCGGACTTTAGTGGTGAAAAGAAAGACAAAACTGAGATATTAGATACTGAAATGACAAATAGATATTATGATTTATGAAAAGTTAAATTGATCACTCCACAAAAACTCACCCAGACTTCAGAACTCGTCTCCGTTCATGTTCTGGATTTTCTTGTCATGTCAGAACTTTGGTAAAATCCTCCAGCTGTACTCTGATTACTTTATAAGTTATTAATTTCTGATCTGCAGTTCATCATGTTAATGTTTGTGTGTTTGTGTGTTGAAAATGTGTCGTGAACATCAGAAACTCTGAAGATCATTTCCAACACACAGCCTGTAGATCGAGAGGGATTATTTTAATTTACCTGAAACTTTTGTATATTTCTTCTTCACAGTTTATCATCTTTTGAAATCAGCTATTTTTTGTCACTTTCCACTGGCTGTAATTTAACATCCAGAGGTTTGATTTCATCAGTAGATGTTTGTTCTGTGTTGACTTCAAGGTTTTCTGCCTGTGTGATACTGAGCCTGGTTTTCATTGGGTTCAGGACGTTTGACAGTTGCAGCCTGTAAATGCACAAACAGTTTATTATTTAACAATGTGTTACCGGCTCAAAGTAACAAAGAAACGGCAGTCGAGACTTTGCAACAGTTTCACGTCTCGGGTTTAATTCTGTGAAGAAAGCATATAGATTTCAGAACAGTCTCAACATCAAACAGAGCAAAAGACAAAGCAAAGCTTCCGCCCCCTCATTTCAAAGGCCAGGCCCACTGGCCAGGCCCACACGCCCTGCGCGCTGGCACATCCCCATTCAGGAACACACGGGACCAGGCCTACAAGACGCGAGAACAGAAATAAGCACATTACTGCAGAACATGGATGAAAGGCCCAAGGGGCCGTAACACCCTCCCCCTTAACAAGAGGCTTGTAGGCTATCACAAGTCATTATGCCCACAACCATTATACCAAAAATCACCAATTTAAATTACACCAAATTCTCCAAGGTCAGCAAACGTGCCTATTGAGCAACAAAGTGATTAAAGGGACACAACAATATACAAAAAATCACAGAATTCAAACAAATTTCCATTTAAATTCCTAAATATACACCCAATTAACCCCTATTTCCCCCAAATCACTTCCCAACTGTCGTAACATCTGTTATCCGGGCCCTGGAAAACAAAGAAGACAGTGAGGGAAGCATGGGGTAATAAACATGAAACATTACTCCATGGGAGCACGGGACAAAGCATCAGCTATCACATTGTCTGAGCCTTTAATGTGACGTATCTCTAAGTTGAACAGCCGTAGAAACAGAGCCCAGCACATTAACCGCTGGTTCGGATTATGGAGCGACTGCAGAAACGCCAAAGGGTTATGATCACAATAGACCACAAGAGAAACAGCACCCCCCACATAAACATCGAAATGCTGAAGCGCCCAAATTAACCCTAACGCTTCTTTTTCAATGACTGAGTAGCTTGACTGATAGGAAGCAAACTTCCTGGAAAAGAAACTGACTGGGCAGTCAACGCCCTGTTCATTCTCCTGGAGCAACACAGCACCAGCTCCAACCTGACTAGCATCAACGTGCAGTTTGAAAGGCCGGTCCAGCTGCGGCGCAGCCAAGACTGGAGAGGAAGTGAGGAGAGCTTTTACACTCTCAAAAGCAGACTGGCAGACCGGAGTCCAGTCAAACTTCACAGAGGACTTCAAGAGGTCAGTCAGCGGCGCAACCACAGAAAAAAAGTTTGGGCAAAAACTGCAGTAAAACCCTACCATGCCCAGAAGCGCATCAGCTCTTTTTTACTCGTGGGTGAGGGGTACCGGTCGATGGCCAAAGTTTTAGCCCGAACAGGACGCACTTGTCCTTGACCCACCACCTTTCCCAAGTTAGTGACTGTCGCCCTCGCAAACTCACACTTTGTGAGGTTGATGGTCAACTGGGTGTCAGAAAGGCGATGGAAGAGAGCTCTAATAATGTCTAAGTGCGCCCCCCAGCTATTGCTATGGACCACCACATCGTCTAAATACACCACACAGCCCTCCAGACCAGCAACAACAGTGTTCATGAGGCGCTGGAAAGTGGCTGGTGCATTTCTCAATCCAAAACTCATGACTTTCTAGGAGAACGACCCCTGTGACGTAATAAAAGAAGAAACCTCTCTTGCACGCTCAGTCAAGGGCACCTGCCAGTAACCCTTGAGGATGTCAAACTTGCTAACAAACCTGGCAGCCCCCACCTGGTCTACACAGTCTTCAATCCTCGGAAGTGGAAAACTGTCAGGCTTTGTGACAGCATTGAGTTTTCGATAGTCTGTGCAGAACTGGAACGTACCGTCTGGCTTGTTAACAAGAAGACATGGTGAAGACCAGGCTGACGAAGAAGGTTCAGCCAGTCCATTGTTAAGGAGGTACTGCACCTCTGTGACGATGTGTCTACGTTTTTCCTGAGAAACACGATAAAAACGCTGTCTGACTGGGGAAACATCACCAACATCTATTTCATGCTGCAACAAATAGGTCTGAGTTGGAGTGTCTGAAAACAGCATTGGAAACTCATGAATCAAATTAATTAACTCAGCATGCTTGTCCTCAGACAAGTGCTGCAACAACTGTGGAAGTTGCTTCAAGGTCTCAGAGTTATTAAGACTTGCACGCAAAACACCGTCGTCAGGAGCCCTGACCTCCTCCTGTTCCTGTGCTGCCACCAAAGGATCAAAAGGAGAGACAGGAGACATTACATTATCACTTAAGGCCACAGGCTGTGCAACCGCACCCCCTGCAGGTGTATCAGAACGTTCGTGATACGGCTTAAGCAGGTTCACATGACATAACTGCGAGCTTTTTCTCCTGTCAGGAGTGGCAATCATATAGTTAATATCTGACACCTGTCTGATCACAGTGTATGGACCAGCAAACTTTGCATGAAATGGTGAGGAGGTCACTGGCAAAAGAGCCAGCACCTTATCACCCAATGCAAATACACAGCCCTGAGCTTTCCGATCATAGCGCTGCTTCATCTTAACCTGAGTGACAGACAAATTTACACGTGCCAAACGAACTGCCTCATAAAGACGTCTTTTAAAACCATTAACATAATCACACAGAGGTTTTGGTGGCTCCTGAAGGCCTGCACCATCCTTTAGTACAGCCAAAGGGCCACGCACCGAATGGCCAAAGACAAGTTCATTTGGGCTGAACCCTGTACTTTCTTGTACCACCTCTCTTGAAGCAAGGAGCAACCAAGGTAATCCTTCCTCCCAGCTCCGTCCCAACTCCATGCAGTAAGCACGAAGGAGAGACTTTAACGTCTGGTGGAAATGCTCAAGGGCACCTCTGAGGGTGGTACGCGGAGGCTTTGTGATGGTTAATATGAAGTTGATTCAAAACCAGAGAAAATACACGAGACATAAAATTGGATCCCTGATCAGTCTGGACGACCTTTGGTATACCATAAATGGAGATGAAGTGGGAAAGAGCCTTTACAATGGGCCTGGTGGTAATAGAACGTAGTGGGTAGGCGACAGGGTAACGTGTCACCTGGCACATGATGGTCAACAAATACCTAGAGCCACTTGTAGAAGTAGGAAACTGCCCAACACAGTCCAACTGTAAATGGTCAAAAGGACCAGCCTCCACCGGTATCGGCTGCAAAGGCGCCGGCTTGATGACCTGATTAGGCTTATCAGTCATCTGGCAGATGTGGCAAGTTTTTATGTAAGCCGCAACATCTCTCCTTAACCTCGGCCAATAGAAATGACGCACAATGCGGTCATATGTCTTTCTCACGCCTGAATGCCCCAACATGTCATGAATGGAGAGTAATTGAAATTCGGTCCCATAGAACGTGAATTTACATCCAACTTAAAAAGGGGATGCTGCCAACATGTCAGGCTTCACGTAAGAAAAACGGGCTTTGGACTTTGATTTCATCACTGGACAGCTCCCTTTCCAATGACCCTTCGAATGACAGTAATAGCAAATTTCCGCATCAGATTTAACAACTGAACGATCTGCTCCACAAGGTTGTGGTGCATTAACGTTGAGACTTTTATCTCTGCAAAAAAACCCAACATCTTTTTGTCCACCTGATGAGCACATGTGAGCTCTGTGAGTTAACTCGTACTCATCTACCAAAACAGCAGCCTCGGCCTCGTTCTTAGCCTGTTTCTCCGCAACATATGTTGCAACCCGCTCTGGCAATGTGGTCTTAAATTGCTCGAGGACAATTAAATTCATTAAAGTGTCATAGGTTTTTACATTAGCGGCAACGCACCATCGTTGGCACTGCAAGCGCAGATCTCTGGCAAACTCCATAGTGGTTGATCTGAACGTTTTCTCATGTTCCTAAAATGTTGACGATAAGCCTCTGGAATCAACTCATATGCTCGCAAGACCGAAGCTTTCACAGTTTCATAATTACGAGAGTCTTCCAAACTCAGAGCAGAGAAAGCCCTCTGTGCTTTCCCCTGAACACACTGAAGCAGAAGCGCACAGCGTGAACTAGGCCAGCCTTGCGCGTCAGCCACTCTCTCAAACAAGAGAAAATAGGTATCTACGTCCTTGTCATTAAAAGGAGGAATTAAACGTAGACTAGTGACAATATCGTTGTTAGCATCTACTCCACCAGGTGTAGGCCATTTTCCCTGTCGAATAAGATCTAAACGTTGAGCTTCAATTTCAAGCTTTTGCTGCTCCAATGCTCTGCGAGCGCATTCATTTTCCTCATTAAACCGAAGCCTATCGAGTTGCATTTGATGTAGAAGTTTGCTATTCTCCAAGTGTATACGAAGCAATTCTTTCTGCTCTGCAAAAGTCAAGCTTCCCGCAGGTGTAGGAGACAGCAGATTTTCCAAGACGGGAGGCTCTTCTTCATCCTCCTTCTCAGATGCGTAATCAGACGCATTAATCAAACGCATAGCACATAAAGCTGACATCACCGTTTTTTTAACATCACATTTAAGAAGTATAGATGGGACATCAATTGTGTAATGATCGGCCAGTTGTATCAACTGGTCCTTGGTCAATACATCAAACACAACCTTGGAAGGTTCCTCCACGAACTTTTCAACAAGTGATGCCATTATTTAAGCAACTGCGCGCATCTTACTAACCGAGCAAAACAGTATAGGAGGCAAATTACACCCAAGTCAGAACACAAAACTAAACTGGGAAGTCCAGCGATAATACAAGCCAAGACCAATGACCATTTCCCCTAGGCAAAACAAAACAACCCATGTAATTTAACTAAACGCGAAGCTTCGAACAGGTCGGTGGTGGGATGAATTAAGCACCAAGCCCGCAGGTATGGCAAAACAACCAGAAACTGGCGATTCCACCAATGCCTCGGGGTGCACCCGAGACAACTGCTCTAGCCACACGGAACTGCTCAAACATAATAAACCACACGTCCCAAAAACACACGATTAAGTAAGCCTAAAAGGAAAGGTAAAAGGCCTAGCAAATATACCGCTGAACTCACCAAACCTCGTGAGTTCAGCGGTAAGAAGGTTTTTGAACAACTCACGTTAGCAGTAGCTTGCTCCGCTCGTCGAAGTACTGCCAGTCGAGAAGAGTCGGTCCCCAATCCCCGGCGTAACATGGAGCTTTCTCGTCCATGTTACGCCGCACTCGGGGATCGACGCATCTCGACTGGCAGGACGGCTACTGCTACTGCTAACGTGAGTTGTTCAAAAACCTTCTTTTTAGTAAACTCTGTGTACACAAACAATGTTCTCAATGCTCGTGTTCATGTGTAGAGACCCTGGTGACGCTACGAGCAAAGTTTCATGTTGTGTCGAGTCTTCTTAGTGTTTTAAAAATAGGGATTTTGATGCTACCATAAAGCTGCCCCGAGCACGCCATTGAAAATGAGTTTGACCCGGAAACGAAACTACTGTGAATCTTAAAAGTGGCTTTTTCGTCGTAATTATGCTTTTACATGAAAGTTTGACTCAAACACATTCACAAAAAAAGCCTAGGTTGCATTTTGGCGAGAGTTTCACTTTAAGCAACAAACCAAACTATCACAAGCTGTAACTGTCAAACGTCCTGAACCCAATGAAAACCAGGCTCAGTATTACACAGACAGAAAACCTTGAAGTCAACACAGAACATCTACTGATGAAATCAAACCTCTGGATGTATCTGCAGCACAGCTGGAGGATTTCACACGGTCACATTAACTGAACAGAAGTTTACACATGAAGACTTTAAAGAAAATCTGGGACATGAGCTGGAGGGACGAGGTCGAATCAGACAGACGTGTCTTTATATTCTCTGTTCCAGTTACACATTAAATAACTAAAATACATTTATTTCTCGTTCTCCCTTTTAATTGTGACTCTGGTGAAACTGATCCTCTGAATGTGTTTCAAGTGTATTTAAAGGATGAAAACACTCAACGAGGACGTCATCTCACATCGTTTATCTGAAAGTTATCTGCAACATGTTTCACAGGTTTAAATTTAATACTGATGATAAAACTTGTGTCTGTGCAGAGTGAACGTCACACTGACAGATGAATGACTCACCTGATGAAGTTCACAGGCTTTGGTAGAGAGACTAAAGGGCTGTCTGACGGGGACTGTTGATGGACATGTAGTTGTCTTCTGTGTGTGTGTGTGTGTGTGTGTGTGTTTCCGTTTCCTCACTACAGTATTTATATTGAAGCATGTATCAGAGTGAAGAGTTACGGTGCAGCTGCTGCTTTATGCTCCTGTTTCCTCTCCACTCAGGTGGAGGGAGGAGGACACGGTGTCGGGGTGGAGGGAGGAGGACACGGTGTCGGGGTGGAGGGAGGAGGACACGGTGTCGGGGTGGACGGGCTTGTTGCTTTCTGTTTCTCCTTTGTGAGTGAGAGTGAACAAACAGTAAACTGACGATGTAACTGCATTAAATTATTTATCCCAACTGACGAGCTGCTCTGTGTGCTGTTCTTTGGAAAACAGGAAGAGAAGAGAGGAGCTGCTGTGTGTTTGTGTCACCTGTGAGTCCGTCCAGCAACCCGACACCAGCCTGAGACGCTGATAGAGTTTATAGATCCAGACAGAAATAACTGCAGCAGACATGGAGGACGAGGACACTGATAGCAGCACTGAATATATTTATAGTGGAACAGGAGCTTTGTTCTCCTGATCGATGGACACAAACAGCTCACGACCTGTCCACTAATGACAGCCTGCTGTGTGTGTGTGTGTGTGTGTGTGTGTGTGTGTGTGTGTGTATGTGTGTGTGGCTAACAGAGGATCTGATCGATCACAAACAGCTGCACAGTCAGCAGATTAATAAGATGATCAGTTAGTTCCTGACACTGTTAGATTATGTTATTGATCCTTCATCCTTAAAGAACAATAGAAATTAAACATAATTTAAATAACACAAAAGTTATAGCACACAGCAGCATTTAAAGGGCCCTCGTACGTCAGGACTGGCCGCAGCCTCATTACTGAACACTGAACCAGGACTGAATTTACAGCATGAAGTAGCTCGTTGTCACCACGTGTCCACTATGTGGCGTTAGACAGCTTCATGCTCCAGTATATCACGTCCACCGCAGCATGAAGATGTCAGGATTTTCACACAGGGTTTACTTCCTGTTGCCGGCAGGAAGC
Source organism: Pagrus major (assembly GCF_040436345.1). NCBI lineage: Eukaryota > Metazoa > Chordata > Actinopteri > Spariformes > Sparidae > Pagrus > Pagrus major. The sequence goes on from NC_133233.1 coordinate 29,979,393, forward strand.
TCGATGATGATGACTCCTAATTAGCCTGTAGATGTGACGACGGACACTCAGGTGACACAAACTTCCTGTTTACCGGTGAAACGTAGAACTGTGCCACTCCACTACAAACACACCGTTCAACAAGAACTCAGAAGTTTCACAACGTAGCACCACAAGGTTTCTCTGTCACTGATCTCCAGCTGGAAGTTGATCTTGGTAATATTCTCCAGGAGGTTCTTGGATTTAAATAAAGAGACTCAAACTAACTTTGTTTCATGATGCAGCTGAATTTCTACCAACATGAGAGTTCAGTAATCAGAACGGAGCCGTGACAGAACAACAGTCTGCAGAATCAATGTTCGCTCAGCACGGTTCTGTAGAACCACAGATGAGCTCTGTGTGTCCGCTCTGTGTCCGCTCTGTGTCCGCTCTGTGTCCGCTCTGTGTGTCTGCTCTGTGTCTGCTCTGTGTGTCTGCTCTATGTGTCCGCTCTGTGTCTGCTCTGTGTGTCCGCTCTGTGTCTGCTCTGTGTCTGCTCTGTGTGTCTGCTCTGTGTGTCCGCTCTGTGTCTGCTCTGTGTGTCCGCTGTGTATCTGCTCTGTGTGTCTGCTCTGTGTGTCCGCTCTGTGTCTGCTCTGTGTCTGCTCTGTGTGTCTGCTGTGTGTCTGCTCTCTGTGTCCGCTGTGTGTCTGCTCTGTGTCTGCTCTGTGTGTCCGCTGTGTGTCTGCTCTGTGTCTGCTCTGTGTGTCCGCTCTGTGTGTCTGCTCTGTGTGTCCGCTCTGTGTCTGCTCTGTGTGTCCGCTCTGTGTCCGCTCTGTGTCTGCTCTGTGTGTCTGCTCTGTGTGTCCGCTCTGTGTGTCCGCTGTGTGTCTGCTCTGTGTGTCTGCTCTGTGTGTCCGCTCTGTCTGCTCTGTGTGTCCGCTCTGTGTGTCTGCTCTGTGTGTCCGCTCTGTGTCTGCTCTGTGTGTCCGCTCTGTGTCCGCTCTGTCCGCTTGTCTGTGTGTCCGCTCTGTGTTTCTGCTCTGTGTGTCCGCTCTGTGTCTGCTCTGTGTGTCCGCTCTGTGTGTCCGCTGTGTGTCCGCTCTGTGTCTGCTCTGTGTGTCCGCTCTGTGTCTGCTCTGTGTGTCCGCTCTGTGTCCGCTCTGTGTCTGCTCTGTGTGTCCGCTCTGTGTGTCCGCTGTGTCCGCTCTGTGTCCACTCTGTGTGTCCGCTCTGTGTGTCCGCTCTGTGTTTCTGCTCTGTGTCTGCTCTGTGTGTCCGCTCTGTGTGTCCGCTGTGTGTCCGCTCTGTGTGTCCGCTGTGTCCGCTCTGTGTCCACTCTGTGTGTCCGCTCTGTGTGTCCGCTCTGTGTTTCTGCTCTGTCCCTGAACCCTGTGAAGCTGCACAGCTTAAAGAGGCTCCAGGTGTGGAGCCTCTTTAAGCTGTGTGGCGAACCAAACACTAATATCTTCAGAGTTGTCCTGTTTCCCTCTGAGCTCAGTTAATTAATTAAAAACTTCATTTCACTTTTGTTGATGTTCAGAGTTTGAGTTTGTAGCTCACAGCAGAAGAAGACGAGAAACAGATTTACTGAAACTTTTCTGGATGTTAGTTTCACCGTCAGTCAGTGAACAGGACTCACAGCTGGCAGTTCAGCTTCTGAACAGTTGGATTTTCTCTTTCGGTCCTCGGTTCCTCTGATAAAACCCTCAACATGACAGAAATCACAAGTCAGAAGAGATTTGTTGTTCCAGCTTCATTAAACAGCTGATCCAGGTGAACACCTGTGTGGCTGACGCCTGTCGGTTAGACAGAAACACCAGGATGAAGATTAACGTCTGCCTTCGTTCACCTGCTGGGGTTTGTTTACATGACGTCATGAGCAGCTCCTGTCAGTGTGACGGAGCTCTGCTGCCCCCTGCAGGACTGTTACCTGCACTACCAGCAGGCTGCAGACATTATTCTTTTACATTTCTTTGAGATGATTTAGACAAAAGTATTATATGATTATTATTTATTATTATTATTATGTTTATTATTATTGTGTTTTTATCAAACTGGTCACAGAGAGATGATCTGATCTGCAGCTCCTCTTCAATTAAAACACTTGATATTAATAATAATATTAATAATAATGATAATAATAATATAATAATGATAATAATGATAGAGAGGCTGTAATGTCTTTGTGTATTACATGTCTATCTTGGTGTTGTCTGGAGTTCAGCAGTGAATATTTAAGGTTTTTCTTTTATCAGGTTCCAACTAATAATCCTTTAATAGTTTATCGTTCTTTAAACTGTGGATTATTTTCTTGATTATGTAAATAATTGTTTTATTAATAAATGTTGATGTTTCACTCAAACCATTAATTTTCATGTCAAGTTTTTGTTTGTTTGATATATATCTGCAGCCATGTTAGCAGCTCTGTGAGGCTACACTGAGACACAGTGGTGCTTTGAGCTACATGCTAACATTAGCATGCTAACATGCTCCCAATGACGATGCTACCACGCTGGTGCTGAATTCAGACAGCGTCCTGGTAATAAGAGTCGCTCCGAGAGATGAAATTCTTATCAACGCTTTCTCAGAATGTTTCCATAAAATGAAGACGAGCTCCTCGTCAGGTGTTCATCTGTCAGGAGGACGTTTAAGAGCCTGAAGGATAAAATGTTGGAAAGACAAAGAGGAAAAAGAAATATTCTTCTTAATGAAACAGTACGAGTCTCATTAGAGACAAGCTCACAGCTCAGACACTGAAACACTGAAATATCTGGCAACTGTAAAAATGTTAAAAATAAAGTTAAATATTCAGTTTATTAACAGTTTGAGTCAGTCTGTCACAGCGTGTCTTCGCAGAGACGTCGTTTTATGATTAGAATGGATTATTGATCGATGTCACTGTCCTTTATCACTAAAAGAGTATTTTCACTTCTGTTTTTGATCAACCAATCACAGCTTTTAAAAGAATGTGTCACACCTAGCAGCAGGGTCGACCCCGCCTCCTCATTAACATACAGGTTTGCTCTAAGAAGTTTCCTACATCAGTTTGAAGCTTGGACTCCTCGCTGGACGTCTGTGACAGAAACACTTTCAGTGGACTCAACTTTGACGGTCAGTTGCCCCAAAGGATCCGCTGCAGCCGGCCGAGGAGATCTACTGGACCAGATCCAGAACTTATGGTGAGTATGAATCATTCACACGCAGCACATGTAAATACAGAGCCCAGGTTAGAAAATACAGGAAGTCCTCTTTAACTTCCACAGAGCGACGCTGCTGACGTGACTCAACGAGCACACACACACACACACACACACACACACACACACACACACACCTACCTTAAAGATCACACAGAAATCCCTTCATGGACAGAACAACTCAACGCGATCCCACTGATCTACAGACGGAGGTAGAAGAAGAAGAAGACTGCACGCTGACATGAATCATCCAGTGAGGCTGAAGTTCAGAATAAAAGACGTTGATGCTTCATCGTCCACTCGTCTCCTCTCCTCTCCTCCTCTCTTCCTCTCTCCTCCTAACCCTAACCCTGTTGAAACGCGGACAGCAGACCTCCAGTGGAGGATTGTACATGGGGCGATAGCTACAACAGATACAGAGCGCACCTTGATCCTGAGCTGGGGGAGGGATGTGGGCTCTGCACACAAACAGAAACGCTTGCACATTTGTTTGTTGAGTGTCCTCGACTTGCTGAAATGTTCCAGTGTTTAAAAAGGTGGTTTGAGGGGCTGGGGGAGGTTTTCAGTTTTGTTTTGTTTATCTTTGGTCCAAAGTATTGTGCAAAAAGAAAGACTGTGCACACCCTGGTGAACTTTCTGAGTGCATCTGCTAAGTTAGCCATCTGGCTGACTCACAGGAACCTCGCTCGGGGCGTCGGCAGTGTGGAGCTGCTGCCGGTCTTGAAGGGATTGGTGAAGACCCGACTGCATGTCGAACATGCTTATTTTAAAATGGTGGACAAAACTCTGGCTTTCAGTCAGACCTGGGCGGTGGGCGGAGTTCTCTGCTCTGTAGGGGGGGGGGTGGAGAATTAATTATATTTTTCTAAAACATTTCTGCTGTCACCTCAAATGATGAGGTGACAGTGACATGTTTCTCCTGAAAACTGTAAATAAAGGCACTTTGAAAACCAAAACCTCTCCTCTCCTCCTCTCTCCTCTCTCCTCTCCTCTCCTCTCCTCTCCTCCTCCTCCTCTCCTCTCCTCTCCTCTCCTCTCCTCCTCTTCCGTTTCCGGGTTGTGTGTGAGAGCGTGAGTGGTGGTGGATGTGTGAGTGGCGCGGAGTTTTGAACTGGTTTCTGTTTATTGTTTCTTCAAACTGTTCTTCTTGCATGATCAGGTAAGACTTTTTTGTTGCTTCTTGACGAGTGTCGGTAAGGGGTCAGGTGTTCTCCAGGTGTTTTTCGGGAGGGATGGTGTCCTCCGAGACGCCACCTCCGTCCATCCGGCAGGGAGTGCGGATCGTCCCGCCGGACGGCAGCGTGAGTGTGGAGGAGGTTTTGTTGTCTGTCGGTGAGCAGGTCGGACATGATAAACTCTGTTACGCATCACGAATGAACAAAGCGGTGGTTGTTTTCCTGAAAGATGAGTCACATGTTCATCAGCTGATAGAGAGCGGTGTGTTTATCAGGGATTTATTTGTACAGGTGTCTCCGCTGTCTGTTCCCTCCACGCGGATCACCGTCTCCGGTGTTCCGCCGTTTATTCCTAACGAGCTGTTGGAGAATGAGCTCTGGAGGTTTGGTAAATTTGCCAGCGGATTTAAAACAATCAGTTTGGGGTGTAAAGATCCTAAACTGAAGCACGTGCAGTCTTTGAGGCGACAGGTGTTCATGTTCCTGGACTCACCTGCACAAACACTGGAGGTGTCTTTTAGAGTAAAGCACGGTGATGGCTCATATATGGTGTATGCCAGCTCCGGGCACATGAGATGTTTTGAGTGTGGAGATGTGGGACACAAACGGTTTGCATGTCCGCACAAACAGCAAGTGGATGAGGCCGGCGGTGGGCCCGCTGCTCCGGGTCCCGCGGTGGCGGACTATGGCGAGTTTATTGTGCCAAATCATGGATTACCAGGAGAAGGAGAAGGAGCAACCTCCCCTCCCGTCGCCGTCTGAACGTGTGGATTTTTGAATGGGAGTGGATGGGACAGCAGATGAGAGACCGGCGGCGACGTCACGGCGAGTGCACTGAAGGAACGTGTGACGGCGGCGACGTGACGGCGGCGTATGTTAGAATTACCAACAAATTTACGCCTGCTCTGGACGTCTGAACTAAGTACGTCGTCACCACAAACGTGTGAAACTAACGTCGCCACCATTCTTCAGAGAATACAAACAAGGATCTGATTGGTCCTGAATCCACTGGTATGTTAACATCTGGTGGGTAGAAAAATGTCAGGGCCTTGACCAAATGTCCCAGGTGCTGTTCACAGTCAAAGGAAATTCACAGAGCACACTGAGGTTTACCACTTTGTCTGTTTAACATATGTAAATCAAACACATCTAAATCAAATGACTTTAGATGAGAATGAATGTCAATGCACAGTGTACAACTGTGGAAAGGGAAATGTGTGTTAAAGGGGATACACGTAGGTATTTTGCTGAGATGTCTCACTTGACTAATTTACACACAGGAAAGAGCAGGGTTAAGGCTCGATTGGGAAGTCGTGGTAGGGTCATTGTGAATTGCATATTTTCTGAATGGGATTACACGAGGGAATCCATCGAATGTTTTAATTAGAAAATGGCATGTGTGTTTTGTTCTGTCCCTCAGGTATTTTACATTTTTATGAAAGTGGAATAGTCGCACTTTGTTCTGGTGCTTTTCAAACAGTTAGCCCTGACTACTGACTTTAAACATACACCGATAATTAAAGGGGATGAGCCTACTCATATGACTATAGGGATTATGGTAGGAGAATTTGCCAAAATGTTGAACCATCCCCTTAAATGGGAAATTCCTGAAATTCAGTGCCTTGCTTTCTTTATTTTTATTTTTATGTTTAAGTTTTCTATAATGGTACTGGATGTAAATAAACTCTGTAGAAGTAATTTTGTTTGTTTGTTTATTATACGGATCTGCCACAGCTATTCTTCCTGGGGTCCAACAGTATCAAATATACATTCAATAATACAAAAACAGAGACATTGTACAAAGAAAAACAAAAATTAAAAACAAAGAAAATACAAAAACATAATATTGGGAGTTTTTCCTCAGTTGATGTGAGGGTATAACGGCAGCGGATATTGTTATGATGCTATAAATAAATGAACTTGCCTTGCCTAATAACATTATTTTCAACTCAAAACATTGCATGGAATATTGTATTTATTATTTCATTTTAAATCCTCCAGTAATACAACAAACTGAACAAAATACCATTCACATGGTGACTACAATGTACTCAACAGCTCAACAGCGCCGCCTGCAGGCGGAGGAGACAGTCCACACGACAGTCTCCTTTGGCTGGGTAACCGTGGCACTATTCACTCGCCATAGTGGACGCCGCCGCTCCGGGTCCCGCGGTGGAGGACGCCGCCGCCACGAGACCCGCGGTGGCGGACGCCGCCGCCCCGGGTCCGGCGGCGGTGGGCGCTGCATCCTGTGCGGGGCTTGTTGCGGCCGGGGGCTCGGAGATGGATTGCGGTGTGGTGGTCGCGGAAACTAGTGGTACTAGGTCACATTGTGAGAATGACAGGGAGGAACAGAAGGAGCTGCAGTCACAGTCAGCAGGGAATGTGGAGGAAACAGCTTCCACTAGTGCCGTGTGCAGTGGGCAGGGTGTAGTTAACAGCCAGGCATCATGTGAGGAGGACTTGTCAGAGTCAGAGTCAGATACAGTCTCTGTTGGTGACATTTCCAACAGGAGCGCTGAACTCTATTCTTTAGAGGAGATCAATCAATTTCTGGACGAAACTTTTAAAAAGTCTGCAAAAGTGAGTGACTACTTTGAGGACACTGATAAGTTCATAAGATCCGTTGGTGTACTGAAAAGACTGGTTGGTTTTGACCTCCTTGATGAAAAGAAACGCTTCCGTCTCAAAAAACACTTAACAACTCTGAGAAAAGCAGCAAAAAGTAGACCTGTTAGAAGAACCAGGAAGTAATAAGATCATGCATCACAAGGTGGTCTCCTCTTTTCACTGCTCTCTGCTTGTTTCAGCTTGTCTGTTTCTCTTTTCTGACCTCTCTATGCCGAGCCTCAAAATAGGGTCAATAAACATCAATGGGGGGAGAGACAGACACAAGAGGGCTTTAATCTCTGAGGTCTCTTCTCAAAAAAGGGCTGATGTGTTGTTTTTACAAGAAACACACACTACTGCAGCAGATGAGGCAGATTGGGGCTTATGGTGGGAAGGTCCATGTTTCCTTAGCCATGGGACTAATTTCAGTGCAGGAGTAGCTGTCTTGTTTAAAGAAACTGCAAATGCAACAATTTTATCTTCGGCTGAGATTGTGAAGGGTCGGCTACTGATTGTCAGGGCAGAAATAGAGAGTTGTGTGTGCTGCTTTGTTAGCTTATACGCCCCAAATCAGGGAAGAGAGAGAGTGGGATTTTTTAACCTGCTAAAAAATGAACTAAAAAACTATCTCCAAGACCAGCTCATCATTGGTGGAGATTTTAACTGTACTTTGGATTTTACTGTAGATCGGACAAGTGAGGAACCCCACCCACAATCAGCTCAGAGCCTTAGCAGCACCATCACACATCTGGACTTATTAGACACATGGAGAGTTAAACATCCACAGTCCCGACAGTACACATGGGTCAGGGTGAGCAATAACAGAGTGAGTGCAGCTAGATTAGACAGGATTTACATTTCCAAAAGTCTCAGTTCCAGACTAGTGCAGAGCAACATCAGTCCAGTTGGTTTTACGGATCACCACTTGGTCAGTGCAGAGCTGACCATCACACCAGGCGAAAGGATCAGGTCTTACTGGTCTTTTAATAACAAACTCCTGCAGGACAGTGGTTTTTGCCAAAGTTTTGAACATTTTTGGCAGCAGTGGAAAATCAAGAAACATGATTTTAGTTCATTGACGATGTAGTTGGAGGTTGGAAAAGCACAAATTCGTGTTTTTTGCCAGCAATACACCTCCCATTCCACTGCTAGGATCAAGGCAGCTGTTAAAGAACTTGAAGAGAGCATCAAGAGCATTGAGGAGGGTTTACAGAGGAATACTGATCCTTCTCTTGGTCATCAGCTTCAAGAGAAGAGGTTGGCATTGAGTTCCTTCCTGCAGGAGAGAGTGAAGGGAGCACTCGTCAGGTCTCGTTTCCTCCAGTTAAAGGATATGGATGGCCCAAGCTCATTTTTCTTTAATTTGGAGAGGTCTGTGGCACAGAGGAAGCAGATGGCTTGCCTTGAACTTCCAGGGGGCAGAGTCACCACCAGTCCTGGGGAGATGAGGAGCCATGCAATGGATTTCTATGCTAACCTCTTTGGGGCAGAGCCGTGTAGCATGGATTGTCGTGAGGAGCATCTGGAAGGACTTCCACAGCTCAGTCCAGAAGAGAGGGCTACTTTGGACTGTGAGTTGACTCTGGAGGAATTGACGGTTGCGGTGAATCAGATGACGTTGGGACGTGCACCAGGAATTGACGGTCTTTCCACCGACTTTTACAAACGATTCTGGAATATTCTTGGACCTGAGCTGCATCTTGTGTTGCAGGAGTGTTACAGAACAGGATCCCTTCCTGTTTCCTGTCGGCGAGCGGTGCTTTCTTTGCTGCCTAAGAAAGGGAACCTGGCCCTACTTAAGAACTGGAGGCCAGTTGCCCTTCTCTGTACAGACTATAAGGTTCTGTCCAGAGCCTTATCTAACAGACTTAAGGACATCCTTGAAATAATTGTTCATCATGATCAAACTTACTGTGTGCCAGACAGGACCATCATGGATAACATCTTTCTTGTTCGAGATGTAATTGAAGTGTCTAAATGTTGTAACATTAATTTTGGTATTGTTTCTTTGGACCAGGAGAAAGCGTTCGACAGGGTGGATCACTCTTATTTGTTCTCTGCACTTCGGGCTTTTGGTATTGGTGATGGCTTTGTAGACTGGGTTAGTTTATTGTACAGGGGTGCACAATGTATGGTGAAGATGGGGGCTGGGCTGAGTCGGCCAATCTCTGTACAGCGAGGGATAAGGCAGGGGTGCCCAATTTCTGGGCAGCTGTACAGCTTAGCCATTGAGCCTCTGCTGTGTAAGCTGAGAAGTCGGCTCAGTGGTGTCCCATTGCCTGCATCCTTCAGTCTGGACCGTCCACCTACTGTTTCTGCATATGCAGACGATGTTAATATCTTTGTTTCCAGTCAGGGGGAGGTGAAACATCTGCAGGAGACCTTGTCATTGTATGAAAAGGCCTCCTCTGCCCGGGTGAACTGGGCCAAGAGTGAGGCATTGCTAGTGGGGCAGTGGAGGGGAAAAACTATACCTAGTCTGCCTGGAGGTCTTCAGTGGGGAAAGGAAGGGTTGAGAGTTTTGGGAGTGTTTTTGGGGACTGAGGGCTTTCAAGCTAAGAACTGGGAGGGAGTGAAGGAGAAAGTGTGTGCTCGGTTATCTAAATGGAAATGGTTGCTACCCCAGTTGTCATATAGGGGAAGAGTTCTGGTTGCCAATAATCTGGTCGCCTCGACTCTTTGGCACAGACTCACTGCTCTAACACCACCAAGAGGCCTGGTAGAAGACGTTCAGAGAGCCATACTGGATTTTTTCTGGTCTGGGAAGCACTGGGTCCGGGCGGCGATCCTTTACCTGCCTGTGGCTGAAGGGGGGCAAGGTCTCATCAGCATCCAGTCCAAAGTTGCTTCTTTCAGACTTCGGACTGCACAAAGACTGCTGTACAACTGTGGTCCTGGATGGTGTGACACAGCCCGGCTGCTGCTGAGGAAAGCTGGGAGATTGGGCTACGATAAACACTTTTTTCTCTTGCGCCTCGGGGACGTGGATCTTACTGGGTTGACGTCATTCTACAGCTCTGTGTTGCAGGCATGGCAGATCTTCCAGTTTGCCCGTAAGGAAAATGAGACTCCAGGCATGTGGCTGTTTGAGGAGCCATTGTTTTTCAATAACTTTATAAGGACTCAAACGCTGCAGTCTGCTAGTCTGCGAGTCAACCTTAGAGAGGCTGGCTGCACCAAACTAGGCCACCTGATGAAGATGACGGCAGGATCTGTGGACACTCTGAGGGAGAGGAGCAACATCACCTCTAAAAGGCTGATCAGCAAAGTGGTGGAGGAAGTTTGTGCTGCCCTGCCTCAATCCCAGAGAGGGTTTGTCAAGAACCAGGCGTTATGTGACCAGTGGAGTGAAGAGGGTGAGTACAGCTTCCCCTCTCTATCTGTTACTCCAGCTGTGGGGGAGTGGCAGGAGGGAGGTGGTCAGCTGCTGTCCTTCTCAACTCTTCACCTGGACAAGTTTCAGGATGCAGAGAAGAAGGCGGTGTATCAGAGCTGTGTGAAGGTGCTGAACCTGCACTCCTTGGCAGGGACGAATGAGTCGAGGTGGACTGATTTTTTTGGTCCAGATGTTTCCCCGAAGGGCAGCTGGCGGTCCCTGTACAAGCTGCCTGTTGAGAAGCGGACAGCAGACCTCCAGTGGAGGATTGTACATGGGGCAATAGCTACGAACAGATACAGAGCACACATGGATCCGGAGCTGGGGCAGGAGTGTATCTTCTGTTCTCAGAGAGACCCTGGAACATTTATTTGTTCACTGTCCTCGGTTGGTGGCTCTATTTGAGCTTTTAAAAAAGTGGTTTCAGGGTTTTGGGGAGGTTTTCTCTTTTGGTTTGTTTATTTTTGGTCCAAAATACTGTGTTAGGAAAAAAGCTGTGCATACATTAATGAACTTTTTATCTGGTTCTGCAAAGTTGGACTTGTAGGAACCGGACTCAGGGCAACGGCAGTGTGCAGCTGGTGCCGGTTCTGGAGGGGCTGCTGAAGGCCCGACTGAGGGTGGAACATGCTTACTATCACATGATGGACAATATTCAGACTTTCAGTCGCATATGGGCTGTTGGAGGGGTGTTGTGCTCTGTGGGGGAAGAGGAGGAGCTGATTGTTAATTTTTGAGTTTTTGTTTTGTTTTTGACCTGAAGTGAGAATCTGAAATGATCTGATCTCTACTTGGAGTTGTTTAATAAAGGGACTTTGAAAACCAAAACCAAAACCTCTCTCCTCTCCTCTCCTCTCCTCTCCTCTCCTCTCCTCTCCTCTCCTCTCCTCTCTCCCCTCTCCTCTCCCCTCTCCTCTCCCCTCTCTCCTCTCCTCTCCTCTCCTCTCCTCTCCTCTCCTCTCCTCTCCTCTCTCCTCTCCTCTCTCCTCCTCTCCTCTCTCCTCCTCTCCTCTCTCCTCTCCTCCTCTCCTCTCCTCTCCTCTCCTCTCCTCTCTCCTCTCCTCTCTCCTCTCTCCTCTCTCCTCTCCTCTCTCCTCTCCTCTCCTCGTTTCCGTTTCCGGTGAGCGTGAGTGGTGGTGGTGGTGGAAGTGCGAGTGGCGCGGAGTTTTGAATGGTTTTCTGTCCTGATTTTTCAGATTTCACTTGTTTTTCTACTTTCCTCTCTGTACATGATCTGGTAAGTTGTTTTTCTTTATAAATTGAGTGTTCAGGGAGTAATCGGAGGTTTATCAGGTGTTTTTGGAGGAATGGCGTCCGCCGAGACGCCTCCTCCGTCGATCCGGCACGGAGCGAGGATAGTCCCGCCGGATAATAATGTTTCTGTGGAGGAAGTTCTGCTGGCGGTCGGTGAGCAGGTAGGACATGAGAACCTCATTTTTGCCTCACGAATGAACAAGGCAGTGGTCGTGTTTCTAAAAGAGGAGCCATTCTCTGATTGGGACTGGAGTGTTCATAAGGGAAATGTTTGTACAGGTGTCCCCGCTGTCGGTCCCGTCCACCCGGATCACCGTCTCAGGTGTTCCGCCATTTATCCCAAACGAGCTGCTGGAGAAGGAGCTCCGCAGGTTTGGGAAGTTTGCGAGCGCATTTAAAACCGTCAGTTTGGGATGTAGAGATCCCAAACTGAAGCATGTGCAGTCGCTGAGGCGACAGGTGTTCATGTTTTTGGACGCCCCTGATCAAACCTTAGACGTGTCCTTCAGAGTGAAGCACGGTGACACCTCGTATATGGTTTATGCGAGCGCCGGACACATGAAGTGCTTTGAGTGTGGTGATGTGGGGCACAAACGCTTTGCGTGTCCGCACAAGCAGCAGGCTGCGGGGGCTGACGGTGTACCGGGGGACGGTGCGGGGGGCGCCGGAGGCGGCTGGCGCCGCGGCGCCTTCGGCGCCGGCCGCGGTTTGCGCCGGGCCGGCGCCGGTGGCGCCGCGGAGCGCGGCGCTCCGGTGGCCGCTCCTGCTGTGGCATCCGGTGCTGAGTTGGACGCAGAGAGTGTGGAAAATAATGTAGATGAAGAGGAACAGGGGAACAACGTGTCAGTGGCTGCAGACTTGAGTAACTCTCAGTCTGAGGCTGCTGCAGAAAGCACACAGGTGGCAGGTAGTGTTGAGGCTGCAGGAGCTGCAGGCAGTGAAGGGCAGGATGCAGAGAGCAGCCAGGTCTCAGTGGAAGGAGAGGAGATGGAGGATGACTCTGAGACAGACTCTGTGTCCATCAGTGATACCTCCAGCAGAAACACTGACACGTACTCAGTAGAAGAGATCAACCACTTTCTAGATGTCACATATAAAAGATCAATTAAAGTAAGTGACTACTTCAGCGATACTGATAAATTTATTAGATCTGTCAGTGTACTGAAGAGACTGGTTGGGTTCGACGTACTGGACGAAAAGAAACGCTTCCGTCTCCAGAAGCACATCACAACATTAAGAAAAGAAGCAAAAAGTAAGACTGTAAAAACAACCAGGAAGTAAATGATCATGTCTCACATGGGTTTTTTCTTTCTTACTGCTCTTTACTTGTGTCATCTTGTCTGTTTTTCCTTTTTCATTTTTTCCATGCAGAGCCTCAAAATAGGTTCCTTAACATAAATGGTTGGGAGAGACAGAATAAAAGAGCATTGATCTCTGAGGTCTCAACCCAAAAAAGGGCTGATGTGCTGCTCTTACAAGAGACGCACACGATCCCATCTGATGAGGCAGATTGGGGCTTATGGTGGGGGGGCTCGTGTTTCCTCAGCCACGGAACAAACATTAGTGCAGGAGTAGCAGTTTTGTTCAAAGCAAATGTAAATGCAAACATTTTGTCTACTACAGAAATCATAAAAGGTCGTTTACAAATTGTCAGGGCTGAAATTAATAATTCAGCTTTCTGTTTTGTAAACATATATGCTCCAAACCAGGGAACAGAGCGACTTGCTTTTTTCTCTTTATTAAAATCTGAGTTAATAAGTATCATCAGGACCAACTTGTCATTGGTGGTGACTTTAACTGCACCACAGACTTCATAATGGACAGGACAGGTGAGGAACCACACCCACAGTCATCACAGAGTCTCAACAGCATCATCACACAACTGGATCTTCTTGACACATGGAGGGTTAAAAACCCACAGGCCAGACAATATACATGGGTGAGGGTCAACAACAACAGTGTTAGTGCAGCTAGGCTAGACAGGATCTACATTTCAAAAAATCTTACTTCTAGACTGTCGCACAGCAGCATCAGTCCAGTTGGCTTCTCTGACCACCACCTTGTCTGTAGTAATTTGGTCATTTCACCAGGTGAACGAGTCAAATCACACTGGTTTTTTAACAACAAGCTCCTACAGGATAACTTGTTTAACCAGAGCTTCATGCAATTTTGGCAACTCTGGAAAACAAAAAAATCAGATTTCAACTCTTTGAAGATGTGGTGGGAGGTCGGAAAGGCACAAATCCGTGTTTTTTGTCAACAGTACACCTCCCATTCCACAAATGAAATCAAGGTGGTGGTCAGGGAACTTGAAGCCAGCATACAACAAATAGAGGAGGGCTTGCACGGCGACACGAGTCCAACTACAGGTCACCTCCTAAAACAAAAAAAGATGGCACTGAGCTCCTTCCTGCAGGAGAGAGTAAAGGGGGCTCTCGTCAGGTCTCGTTACCTGAAGCTACAGGACATGGATGCCCCGAGTTCTTTTTTCTTTAACTTGGAGAGATCTGTGGCGCAGAGGAAGCAAATGACCTGCCTGGAACTCCCTGGAGGCAAAGTGACCACTGATCCAGAGGAGATGAGGAGCCATGCTTCAGACTTTTACACCAGTTTGTTTGGGAGAGAGAGCTGCAGCATGGATTCCTGCAGGGAGCTTCTGGAGGGGCTTCCTCAGCTCAGCCAGGAGGAAAAAGCAGCTCTGGATGGTGAGCTGACGCTGGAGGAACTGACGACTGCTGTAAACCAGATGGCGACAGGACGGGCACCAGGAATCGATGGCCTCTCTGCAGATTTCTTCCAACGATTCTGGAATATCCTTGGTCCTGATCTGCATGGGGTTTTAGCTGAAAGTTTTAAAACTGGAACTCTTCCTGTCTCCTGCCAAAGAGCAGTGCTTTCCTTGTTGCCCAAAAAAGGTGACTTGGCGCTGCTCAAGAACTGGAGACCAGTAGCGCTCCTCTGCACAGACTATAAGGTGCTCTCTAGAGCATTATCGAACAGACTGAAGGAGTTTCTGGATGTAATTGTACACAGCGATCAGACCTATTGTGTTCCTGACAGGACAATAATGGACAACATTTTTATTGTTAGGGATGTGATTGATGTGTGCAATTCATGTAATGTTAATTTGGGCATTGTTTCTTTGGACCAGGAGAAGGCTTTTGATAGGGTGGATCACTCTTTTTTGTTTTCTGCACTCAGGGCTTTTGGTATTGGTGATGGTTTTTTGGAGTGGGTTGGTTTATTGTACAGGGGTGCACAGTGTATGGTGAAGATGGGGGCGGGGCTGGGTCGGCCGATTCCCGTGCAGAGAGGGATAAGGCAGGGCTGTCCTATCTCGGGTCAGCTCTACAGCCTAGCCATTGAGCCCTTGCTGTGCAAATTGAGAGAGCAGCTTAGTGGTCTCTCAATGCCGGGGTCCCACAGTCTTGGCCATCCTCCTCCCGTTGTCTCTGCTTATGCAGACGACATTAACGTTTTTGTCACCAGCCGGGAGGATGTTCAACATTTGAGGGAAACCCTAGACCTGTTTCAAGACGCTTCATCTGCCCGGGTAAACTGGTCTAAGAGCGAGGCGTTGTTGGTGGGGCCGTGGAGGGATCAGGTAGCTCCCAGTTTGCCTGGAGGACTTGAGTGGGGTAGGGAAGGTCTGAAGGTTCTGGGGGTTTATGTTGGGACAAAGGACTTTGAAAAAAAGAACTGGGAGGGAGTGAAGGAGAAAGTGTGTGCCCGGTTGTCTAAATGGAAATGGTTGCTACCCCAGCTGTCGTATAGGGGAAGAGTTCTGGTTGCCAATGGCTTGGTCGCTTCGACTCTGTGGCACAAACTAATGGCTCTGACCCCACCGATAAACCTGATGGACGAAATCCAACGTGCCATCCTGGACTTCTTCTGGTCTGGGAAGCACTGGGTGCGGGCAGCAGCCCTTTATCTGCCTGTGGCCGAAGGAGGACAGGGCCTCGTCAACATCAGGGCAAAAGTTGCGTCTTTCAGACTTCGGACTGCTCAAACACTTTTGTACAACTGCACCCCAAGCTGGTGTGCCACAGCTCACCTGCTGCTGAGGAGAGCTGGGCGTCTGGGATACGACAAGCAACTTTTTCTGTTGCAGCTTGAGGACGTGGACATCAGCGGACTAACACCCTTCTACACCTCCATTCTGCAGGCTTGGCAGATTTTTAAGATCACGCGCAACAAGAAGGAGACTCAGGGCATGTGGTTGTTTGAGGAACCCTTGTTCTTCAGCGACATGCTAAAGAGTCAGACGTTGCAATCTGCCAGCCTGCGAAACAAACTCAGAGTGGCCGGCTGCACCAAACTGGGTCATCTCATGAAGATGACAGCAACATCTGTCGACGCGCTGAGGGACAGCAGCAACATCACCTCCAGCAGGATAACCAACAGAGTGCTGGAGGAAGTCTGTGCCGCCCTGCCACCACCTCTGAGAACATTTGTGGAAGACCGTCAGAACCTTGAACGGTGGTGTGAGGAGGGTGAACATGGCTTTCCATCTGTGTCCATCACCCCGGCTCTGGGGGAGTGGCAGCAGGGAGGAGGACAGTTGCTGTCTTTTGAAACTCCTCGGCTGGACAAGTTTCAGCACGCAGGAACAAAAGACCTCTATCAGGCCTGTGTGAAGGTTCTTAACCTGAGCACCTTGGCAGGAGTGAGGGAGTCGAAGTGGGCCGAGTTTTTGGGTCCAGACTTTTCCCCGAAAGGCCGTTGGCGGTCCCTGTACAAGCTGCCCGTTGAAAAGCGGACAGCAGACCTCCAGTGGAGGATTGTACATGGGGCTATAGCTACAAACAGATACAGAGCACACCTTGATCCTGAGCTGAGGGAGGGCTGTGGGTTCTGCACACAACCAGAAACACTTGGGCATCTGTTTGTTGAGTGTCCTCGACTCACTGAAATGTTCCATCTTTTAAAAAGGTGGGTTGAGGGACTGGGGGAGGTTTTCAGTTTTGTTTTGTTTATCTTTGGACCCAAGTATTGCGCAAAAAGAAAGACTGTGCACACCCTGGTGAACTTTCTAAGTGCATCTGCTAAGCTAGCCATCTGGCTGACTCGCAGGAACCTTGCTCAGGGCGTCGGCAGTGTGGAGCTGCTGCCGGTTTTTAAAGGTTTGGTGAAGGCCAGACTGCAGGTCGAACATGCATATTTTAAAATGGTGGACAATACTCTGGCTTTCAGTCAGACCTGGGCTGTGGGCGGAGTT
This sequence comes from Pagrus major, assembly GCF_040436345.1. Taxonomy (NCBI): domain Eukaryota; kingdom Metazoa; phylum Chordata; class Actinopteri; order Spariformes; family Sparidae; genus Pagrus; species Pagrus major. The sequence goes on from NC_133233.1 coordinate 29,996,184, forward strand.
CTCTGCTCGGTGGGCGGGGACGGGGAGTTAATCATCTATTTCTAAAACTTTTCTGTTGTAGTCTCAAATGATGAGACAGTGATATGTTTCTCCTGACAACTGAAAATAAAGGGACTTTGAAAACCAAAACCTCCTCCTCTCCACTCCTCTCCTCTCCCCTCCTCTCCTCCTCTCCTCTCCTCTCCTCCTCTCCTCTCCTCTCCTCCTCCTCTCCTCCTCTCCTCTCTCCTCCTCAGTAATGGAGGAGGTCGCAGCGGTGTGTTCTGCAGCATCAGTATCGTGTGTGAGATGTTGCGTCAGCAGCGCTGCGTCGACGTCTTTCACGCCGTCAAGACGCTGAGAAACAACAAACCAAACATGGTCGACCTGCTGGTAACTAACACACACACACACACACACACACACACACACACACACACGTTATTAAACATGATGTCGTTTCTGTTATTCCTGTTTAATATAAATAACAAACGTTATCTCATTATTTATATTTTTGGAGTGTTTAGTTTTTATCATCACTTTCTGATCATATAATTATATATTCTGTAAAAGTCGTCTTTTGATGAAAACAGCTGGTTTTCATTTTTAGTGTTTAACTACAAATTAATTCTTCCTATTATATTAATATTTGTACCGACCATCTGATTGTATATAAATAACTACTTTAAGGTTGTATGTTGACCTCTGACCTCTGACCTCTGACCTGACCTCTGACCTCTGACCTGACCTCTGACCTCTGTGTCTCTACAGGAACAGTACAAGTTCTGTTATGAAGTCGCTCTGGAGTATCTCAACTCTGCTTAGCCTCAACAGACACCTCCTCATCCTCCTCTTCTTCACTCAGTGATAATGCTCTACACTGTCTGACAGGAGGAGGAGGAGGAAGAGGTGGAGGAGGAGGAGGAAGAAGAGGAGGAGGAGGAAGAGGAGGAGGAGGAGGAGGAGGAGGAAGAGGAGGAGGAGGAGGAGGAGGTCCACTACTGACTGAAGTGAAGAGGTAGAAGAAGTGACGTGAGGATGAGGAGAAAGAGGAGGAGGAGGAAGAAGAGGAGGAGGAGGAGGAAGAGGAGGAGGAGGATGTTTTTGCACTGCCTTGTCTGACTGCGAGCACGGACACACTGAACTGTCTCCTTGTTGTTTTTCTTGTTTGTGTCGTAACGATGAATCTAAACGAACCAAAACGACGAAGCTTCAATGAGCTTTTTGTTTCTATGTCGGAGTGGAGCGTCCCGTCCGTGACAGACTCTCAGGATCTACCTGAACTCACCTGGAACTGGAACTCAGCGTCCCCGTCTCTTTGTGTTTCCTCTTCCTGTTTGTGTGTTTGTGTCGGTCATTTCCCAAAGCATGCAGCCGCCTCACGTCAGACAGACACCAGCAGGAGGCTTCAGACACAACAACACTGTTGATGTGAACGACTCAACTCACAGCTAACAGCCATCGAATGCACCAGAAATAATATTAAAGATAAATGTTCCATTCACTCGTTTATAAAATGTGATTTATTCATTTCCCATTGTGTTAATTCATTCATGAATGTATAGTTTGTGTATTTATTTGTGTATCGTGTTGTGGAGAAGAAAACATGCAGAATGAAGCAGAAACACAAAAACACATCGATAAATTAATAAAACTGGAAATTTAAACGGGAACAGAAATAAATAATGTAACTTCTATAAAAGTAAATGAATGAAGTTAATGTCACATTTGTTTTAAGAGTATTTCAGGTGCACTTCCTGGTTTATAAATAAATGTATGTATGATTCTTCAGTGTTGGTCGTCTGGTTGTCAGAGACGTAAAGGATGACTGGTTGTGGTCGTCAGGATTTAAAGTCCGTCCGCTGTAACCGACGAGATGACAAGAAAAGTGTTTTCATGACGTCACAACAACGTCTCGTCTGATTGGTCGTGTGGTGGTGTGACATCACAGCTCAGAATCAATTCATCAGGACGCATCACCGACTGATTTGTGACGTAACGGCTCCCTAAACTCAAAACAGGAACACATTAAAATATGTGTTAGCATGTGTGGCTAACTGCTAACTAGCTGGCCAATCCACAGTCGTGACCTTCCCCAGCTCAGAGTTAGCATTTCATTAGCTTAGCATAAAGCTGATCACTAGAAGTCCAGTCCAGATGACACGCCAGCTGACACTCGTCTCAGCTGCGTCTTCACACGATGTTATTTCAGTTAGTGAAACGATCTCGTTGATGTTTGATGATTTAATATCTCGTTAACAACACTTTGGTTACGCTCAGGTGTGATTCACCTGTTGGTCCACAGACTGAAGACAACAACAGCTGGAGTTTAACAACACAGAACCTGTGTTGAACCTCAAATAAACAACTTTGATGATGTCACAGATCTACACAACAAATCAACAGACGTTTCTTTTCTACCAGGAAGTGATTGTTGTTGGTACTGATTCGGTCCATTAGAACCTCCTCTGTGGTTGCATGACCAGGAAGTCGAGATGTCTTTGTGCCGGGCGAGCAGCTCTCATTGGACTGAACAGGCGCCGTCTTTGACTCAGTGTTGACTCCTTCATTCATTCACAGTGAGAATGTGTAAACGACAGATAGGTTCATTAAAATATCACCACAAAACAGGTTCAGTCTGTTTTAGCTCAAGAAGTTACAGCAGCAACGAGCGTATCGGTGAAATGTATGAAATTCTGTCCACCAGGTTCTGAGGAACAAAAATGGTGGCGCCCCCTACGGTCAGAGCTGTAAATGCTTTAGTAGAGTTTTTCCCAACCTCAGCCTGAAGGTATCTACCAAGTTTGATGTGATCTGACCAATGGTTATTGAGTTATGGCCAATTTTCAATTTGAAGCCCCGCCCTTCGCGAGGATATTTGTGTCGACGCTACCGTGTGGTTGATTCGGCTCGTAGCTCCTGAGAAGCGTTTCCACAACATTTAGTTTTTGTGTCAAGTTTCTTGTTTGTCGCTCGTTTGAGCTGCGTCACCAGAGACACATCCTTCTGAAGTGTTCTCGCTCTTCAGACTTCAACTGTAACTACATGAAATAATCACAGAAAGAATTTTAATTACAGTAAAATGTGTGACGGTGAATAAACAGAATTCTGTTTGTGTGGTGGGTCGGGTCGGGTTGGGCTTCGGTCCTACAGGAAGTTACAGCTAAACAATTTACACAAATTCAACAAATCAACGAGAATTCAGCACGACTTTGTGCGTCTGTCCAATCACCACAACTTTCACACAAAACCAGTCATGTCAGTCAGCTGAACATGAGGACGCCACGTTAAACCTGGACACAGCGTTGGAGGCAGAGCTTTGTTCAGTCCTATGAAAACTGCTCAGTGTCGCATTAAGACGATAGTTCGACCTCCCGGCTAACTTCCTGTTTAGTGCCCGGCTCTTCTGGACTTTACAGGTGTTATTGGACCTGATGGCTCCAGTATGACAGTTAACGAGTCGTGTCTCGGGGTTGTGATGCTCAAAAAAATGTATCCAGAGTTTTACTGACGTTTCTTTCACCATGTTAGCTTCTGGAAAAAGTCTATCTGTGATTATAAGTGATTAATGGTCAGATATCTGATAAAGAGATTTGTTGATCGTCAGTCGATCATCTGCAGCCTGCATTTAAATCCTGACGAACAAACATCGTCTGTTTTAGCTCAGCTGACGAAACATCCTCGACTCAAGGTCCTCTTACTCGTGTTTTGTCCCGGGTCTCTCAGCCGTCACAGACTGAGGTGCTGCTGTTAGTCCTAGTCTGAATATTCTCGTGCAGACTCAGCCTGCTGATAAGGACAGTGTGATGAGGACAGTGTGATGAGGACAGTGTGAAGAGGACAGTGTGAGGAGGACAGTGGACAGTGTGATGAGGACAGTGTGACGAGGACAGTGTGATGAGGACAGTGTGAGGAGGACTGGACAGTGTGATGAGGACAGTGTGAAGAGGACAGTGTGAGGAGGACAGTGTGACGAGGACTGGACAGTGTGATGAGGACAGTGTGAGGAGGACTGTGTGATGAGGACAGTGTGAGGAGGACTGGACAGTGTGATGAGGACAGTGTGACGAGGACAGTGGACAGTGTGATGAGGACAGTGTGATGAGGACAATATGATGAGGACAGTGTGACGCGGTCCAAAGCGAGTAGGAGGACGCTGAGTTGAGTGTCTCTGCCATCGTCTCTTCGCTGACAAACACAAAGACGTTTACGTTCAGAGTGGCTGTCGTCCATCTGTCTGTCTGTCTTCTTCAGTGGTGTTTGATCGTTTCAGATTTAACACTAACCAGGCAGGAAACGAGGGACCGCCTGGTCTCGGACCCTTCAGGGTGCGTCTGTGTTCTCCTCAGCAGCTGGGCGGTGGTTCGGTTCTGAGACGGAGGTGAGCTGTTAATAATGTACATAAAGCCGGAGGAAGCGGGACGAAGAATATTTATTCCTTCAGTTGTTCTCAGTGTCGATGTCGTCGTCCTTCTTGTGAAGCACTCAGAGAGACAATCATGTCGGACGATTCTAATGTTCCACCATCAGAACCAGGAGAGGGACCCAGCCCTGCTCACCTATGACTCTGGGTCGGTGTAACCCTGGTTACTCATGGTTGTGGTGTTGGTTGAACCCTGTTAATGTATGGCTCTGGTGCTGATGAGAACATTATTGTAATGAAATCTTTTATTTATGTTGTATGATTCCAAAATACTACAAATAAAGATCTGTATGCACTCTGCAGCCGACCACTGACCTCACTGACTACACTCAACGTGATCCAGCTCAGTGGTGCACTGGTCCTGTAACTGGTCCCGGGTTTGGTCCTGAATCCCACTGGGGCAGATAAGATAAAAAGAAGTCATAATGATGAGATAAAAGCGAGCTAGAAGCTATTGACACAGAAAATCACAATTATTGTTGTTTAGAAATATTAAAGGAATAGTTCACTCTAAAACAAAATTCACTCATTATGGACTCACCCTCATGCTGATGAGAGTCCGGTGTAGTTTCTTATTCCTCAGAGTGCAGCTGGAGACCCGCGGGGTTCCCTCCTGCAGCAATAATCCATATAACGAGCGTAAGCGGCGCCCGAGACAAAAAGGTCCATAAAACTACACAAAAACTTTGTAATATTCCTCCATACTGCTCGTCCGCTGCAATCCAAGTGTCCTGAAGTGGCGACATCCAGAGTTTACTGGAAACGACGTCATTTAGTACATTTTTACAGCCTGAACAGTCACTATGCTGTATCTGCCTGGAGGCACGAGGCTCCTCACAGCGTTTGCACTACGGAAGCCGCCAGACAAGATGAACGAGACTCGCGATACACACCGGTATTTACTTCCTGCTGTGAGCGACCGAGCGACACACAAACACAAGAGGGATCTGCTGCACTGGTGATTTGAAACTTTGAAACTCACAGCAGGAAGTAAATACCGGTGTGTATCTATCGCGAGTCTCGTTGATCTTGTCTGGCGGCTTCCGTAGTGCAATCGGCTGTGAGGGAGACTCGCACCTCCAGGCAGATACAGCACAGTGACTGTTCAGGCTGTAAAAATGGACTAAATGACGTCGTTTCCAGTAAACTCTGGATGTCGCCACTTCAGGACACTTGGATTGCAGCGGACGAGCAGTATGGAGGAATATTACAAAGTTTTTGTGTAGTTTTATGGACCTTTTCCTCTCGGGCGCCACTTACGCTCGTTATATGGATTATTCCTGCAGGAGGGAACCCCGCGGGTCTCCAGCTGCACTTTGAGGAATAAGAAACTACACCGGACTCTCATCAGCATGAGGGTGAGTCCATAATGAGTGAATTTCATTCTAGAGTGAACTATTCCTTTAATAACAAATATGACAAATGTTTATTAAAAATGTTGAAGAAAGAAAAGAAACACAGAGGTGTGTCTCCTTGGACCAGTACAGGAATCTGCTGTCTAAGCCCAACTGAGCCAGAAGTGTTGGTCCGATTGCTTCCAGAGTCACATGGTTGTGACCAGCACAAAGTTTCCAACCAGCTGAAGACCAACACGTGAACACTGAGACTGAGAGCGAGCTGAAGACCAACACGTGAACACTGAGACTGAGAGCGAGCTGAAGACCAACACGTGAACACTGAGACTGAGAGCGAGCTGAAGACCAACACGTGAACACTGTGAGACTGAGAGCGAGCTGAAGACCAACACGTGAACACTGAGAGCGAGCTGAAGACCAACACGTGAACACTGAGAGCGAGCTGAAGACCAACACGTGAACACTGTGAGACTGAGAGCGAGCTGAAGACCAACACGTGAACACTGAGACTGAGAGCGAGCTGAAGACCAACACGTGAACACTGAGACTGAGAGCGAGCTGAAGACCAACACGTGAACACTGAGACTGAGAGCGAGCTGAAGACCAACACGTGAACACTGAGACTGAGAGCGAGCTGAAGACCAACACGTGAACACTGAGACTGAGCGAGCTGAAGACCAACACGTGAACACTGAGACTGAGAGCGAGCTGAAGACCAACACGTGAACACTGAGACTGAGCGAGCTGAAGACCAACACGTGAACACTGAGACTGAGAGCGAGCTGAAGACCAACACGTGAACACTGTGAGACTGAGAGCGAGCTGAAGACCAACACGTGAACACTGAGACTGAGAGCGAGCTGAAAACCAACACGTGAACACTGAGACTGAGAGCGAGCTGAAGACCAACACGTGAACACTGAGACTGAGAGCGAGCTGAAGACCAACACGTGAACACTGAGACTGAGCGAGCTGAAGACCAACACGTGAACACTGAGAGCGAGCTGAAGACCAACACGTGAACACTGAGACTGAGCGAGCTGAAGACCAACACGTGAACACTGAGACTGAGAGCGAGCTGAAGACCAACACGTGAACACTGTGAGACTGAGAGCGAGCTGAAGACCAACACATGAACACTGTGAGACTGAGAGCGAGCTGAAGACCAACACGTGAACACTGAGACTGAGCGAGCTGAAGACCAACACGTGAACACTGAGACTGAGAGCGAGCTGAAGACCAACACGTGAACACTGAGACTGAGAGCGAGCTGAAGACCAACACGTGAACACTGTGAGATTGAGAGCGAGCTGAAGACCAACACGTGAACACTGTGAGACTGAGAGCGAGCTGAAGACCAACACGTGAACACTGAGACTGAGAGCGAGCTGAAGAGCAACACGTGAACACTGAGACTGAGAGCGAGCTGAAGACCAACACGTGAACACTGTTTTTATCTGATTGATGATGAAATCAATTTATTTAAAAATGTTCTATTTTGGCTCTGATGCAGCATGTAATCTGTAAAGTGACTAGTAACTAAAGTTATCAGATTACAATATGTGTCTCCAAAATGTTGCAGTATAAAGTAGCAGAAAATGAGAAGTAAAACCAGATCAAAACTGTACTTAAGTAAAGTACTTGAGTAAATGTACTTAGTTACATTTCATCAGTCTTTACATGCTGCACCGTCTGTTGAAAACATAATGTGTTACAGTGTGTGTAGCAGTGTGTAACAGTGTGTGTAGCAGTGTGTGTAGCAGTGTGTGTTAGTGTGTGTTATAGTGTGTGTAGCAGTGTGTGTAACAGTGTGTGCAGCAGTGTGTGTTACAGTGTGTGCAGCAGTGTGTGTTACAGTGTGTGCAGCAGTGTGTGTTAGTGTGTGTAGCAGTGTGTGTAGCATGTGTATAGCAGTGTGTGTAGCAGTGTGTGTAGCATGTGTGTAGCACTGTGTGTTACAGTGTGTGTTACAGTGTGTGTAGCAGTGTGTGTAGCATGTGTGTTACAGTGTGTGTAGCAGTGTGTGTAGCAGTGTGTGTAGCATGTGTGTTACAGTGTGTGTAGCAGTGTGTGTAGCATGTGTGTCGCAGTGTGTGTTAGTGTGTGTAGCAGTGTGTGTAGCAGTGTGTGTAGCATGTGTGTCGCAGTGTGTGTAGCATGTGTGTTACAGTGTGTGTTACAGTGTGTGTAGCAGTGTGTGTAGCAGTGTGTGTAGCATGTGTGTAGCAGTGTGTGTTACAGTGTGTGTAGCATGTGTGTTACAGTGTGTGTTACAGTGTGTGTAGCATGTGTGTTACAGTGTGTGTAGCAGTGTGTGTTAGTGTGTGTAGCATGTGTGTTACAGTGTGTGTAGCAGTGTGTGTTAGTGTGTGTAGCAGTGTGTGTTACAGTGTGTGTAGCATGTGTGTTACAGTGTGTGTAGCAGTGTGTGTTAGTGTGTGTAGCAGTGTGTGTTACAGTGTGTGTTACAGTGTGTGTAGCAGTGTGTGTTAGTGTGGGTAGCAGTGTGTGTTACAGTGTGTGTAGCAGTGTGTGTTAGTGTGGGTAGCAGTGTGTGTTACAGTGTCGGTTACAGTGTGTGTAGCAGTGTGTGTAGCAGTGTGTGTAGCAGTGTGTGTTAGTGTGTGCAGCAGTGTGTGTTAGTGTGTGCAGCAGTGTGTGTTACAGTGTGTGTTACAGTGTGTGTTACAGTGTGTGTTAGTGTGTGTTAGTGTGTGCAGCAGTGTGTGTTAGTGTGTGTAGCAGTGTGTGTTACAGTGTGTGTAGCATGTGTGTGTAGCAGTGTGTGTTAGTGTGTGTGTTAGTGTGTGTTACAGTGTGTGTAGCAGTGTGTGTTACAGTGTGTGTTAGTGTGTTCAGCAGTGTGTGCAGCAGTGTGTGTTAGTGTGTGTAGCAGTGTGTGTGTTAGTGTGTGTTACAGTGTGTGTAGCAGTGTGTGTTACAGTGTGTGTTAGTGTGTTCAGCAGTGTGTGCAGCAGTGTGTGTTAGTGTGTGTAGCAGTGTGTGTTAGTGTGTGTTAGTGTGTGCAGCAGTGTGTGTTAGTGTGTGCAGCAGTGTGTGTAGCAGTGTGTGTTAGTGTGTGTAGCAGTGTGTGTTACAGTGTGTGTAGCAGTGTGTGTTACAGTGTGTGTTAGTGTGTGTAGCAGTGTGTTACAGTGTGTGTTAGTGTGTGTTAGTGTGTGTAGCAGTGTGTGTTAGTGTGTGTAGCAGTGTGTGTAGCAGTGTGTGTTAGTGTGTGTTAGTGTGTGTAGCAGTGTGTGTTAGTGTGTGCAGCAGTGTGTGTTAGTGTGTGTTACAGTGTGTGTTACAGTGTGTGTTAGTGTGTGTAGCAGTGTGTGTTGTGGCCTGCAGGGAGCAGCATTAACGCGCCCCATCGTTCACCCGCCGGAAACAGAAGCCAGAGCGTAGAAGAAGAAGAAGTGGTTCCGGTTCGGCCGCCGTGTCTCCGCTGGGTTTCTGTGGAAACTTGAAGCTTTTCTGAGCCGAGTCGCTCCGGAACATTGGACCGACCTCACACACTCACACGCAGCCGCTCAGCGTGCAGGTAAAACGGACACTTTGATTTCAGCTGCCGGCCTGGTTCGTGAGGAAGTTAGCTGGTGTTAGCACGGTGCTAATGTTAGCATGTGAGGCGGTTACAGGAAGTGTCCTGGTCCTGCGACAGACAGGCAGACAGACAGGCAGGCAGAGAGACAGAGTGACAGACAGGCAGAGAGACAGACAGACAGACAGACAGACAGACAGAGAGACAGACAGACAGACAGGCAGAGTGACAGACAGACAGAGAGACAGAGTGACAGACAGGCAGAGTGACAGACAGACAGACAGAGAGACAGACAGACAGACAGACAGAGAGACAGACAGACAGTTAGACAGACAGAGTGACAGACAGAGAGACAGACAGGCAGAGTGACAGACAGACAGACAGACAGGCAGAGTGACAGACAGACAGAGAGACAGACAGACAGACAGACAGACAGACAGACAGGCAGAGTGACAGACAGACAGACAGAGAGACAGACAGACAGACAGAGAGACAGAGAGACAGACAGAGAGACAGACAGACAGACAGACAGAGAGACAGACAGACAGTTAGACAGACAGAGTGACAGAGAGAGAGACAGAGTGACAGACAGACAGACAGACAGACAGACAGACAGAGAGAGAGACAGAGAGAGTGACAGACAGACAGACAGGCAGACAGAGAGACAGACAGACAGAGTGACAGACAGACAGGCAGACAGAATGACAGACAGACAGACAGGCAGACAGAGTGACAGAGAGACAGACAGAGTGACAGACAGACAGACAGGCAGACAGACAGACAGAGTGACAGACAGACACACAGAGAGACAGACAGGCAGAGTGACAGACAGACAGACAGGCAGACGGAGTGACAGACAGACAGACAGACAGACAGACAGACAGACAGACAGGCAGACAGACAGGCAGACAGACAGACAGACAGACAGGCTCTAACTGTCCTGCCTCGTTCAGACTCTGTGAACCTTCAGATGTTTGTGATCCAACCATTGAACCAGTAACATCACATCACCAGACTCCATTAACAAATGTGGTGATTTTAAGAGTTGTTGAGTTAAAACAAACTTTATAACGTAGTGAAACTCTGTCTCTGACAGACTCTGAATCATTGTCTCCTTCTTGTAAATCCAGCATTAAATGAAAACAGTAAGTTGTGTGTTTCCTTGTAGAAAGTGTCAGTTTGTGGCAGCATGGCTGCACCAGCCTGTCTGCTTCTGTGTCTAAAGTGCTAAAGTCTGACCTGCCAACATGTAGCAGCTGTTTGAACACACTGTTTACACTGATTTCACCATTTACACTCAATTTATGAAAGAAGAAACATTTTATTGATCTAAACATGTCACATTTTACAGATACACTAAACAGTAACCAGTATAGGCGACTTCTTTGTCCCCAGACTCCCTTAACAAATGTGTCAGTATATGATGTGGTGGTGATGTGTGTCTCAAAGCTCTGATAAACGTGATGTTGTGTTCAGGTCCTGATTGAAATATGTCATCTGGACTCCTGGAGCCTCCTGAAGGAGGAGAGCAGCTCTGTGTCTTCCTGCTGAGACACGAGGAGGAGGCAGAGGCCAAGGAGGAGGAGGAGGACAGGAGGAGGGAGGTGGGCTGCCAGTGGGAGAGTCCGGTGGAGGAGAGGAGGGAGGTGGGCTGTCAGAGCGACTCAGCAGAGAGGAGAGACGCTGCTGTCCAGGTGGACCTGCTGAGTCAGCAGCTCAGCTGGAGACACACAGGTGAGACACACCTGCTCACGTCAGGTGACACACCATCAGTGTGTGTGAGACTAATGAATGACTGACAGAGTCCTGTTATAGATTTACAGTCAACATGAGAAAGTTCATGTGAGTGGATCTTTTTTATAACTACAGTTCCCATGATGCTTTGAGGGACAGAAACACGTTGGCATGTACACACTGACGTTAGCATGTACACACTGACGTTGGCATGTACACACTGACGTTAGCATGTACACACTGACGTTAGCATGTACACACTGACGTTGGCATGTACACACTGACGTTGGCATGTACACACTGACGTTGGCATGTACACACTGACGTTGGCATGTACACACTGACGTTGGCATGTACACACTGGTTAACGCAGGTAAACCTGATAATAATCAGCAGTAACTCTGTTCGGTTTGTCTTTCTGTTTTTTCTTCTCGTGTTCATCATCACGATTGTGCCGGAAAAACCAGGGACAGCAGAAAGCAGCAGATCATAAACGTCATCAGACGTTAAACCATCAATCAATAATCTAAATCAATAATATCCTAAATTAGACACGTTGTTTTTACAGAACTGGTAACGGAAGTTTCTGTTCTCTTCGGAGTGAGACATCTCACTTCTTTCTGATCTCTGATGAGAGCTGCACATGCTCGGTAGCGATCAGTCGGCTGAGACCACACAGAAGCCTGGAGGCAGGTAGCCCTGTTGTCATGGAGATGAGGCTGAGTCAGAGTCAGCTGATGAAGTGATGTGTGTGTGGCACCAGGTGGCAGCAGACTCACACTGAGCTCATCCTCCAGTGAGGTCAGGCTGCTCCCCTGGTTTACCACTGCTCTGTGTGCAGACAGTCACCTGTTGGTGTTGGTGTTGGTGTTTGTGTTGTTGTTGTTGTTGTTGTTATTGTTTGTGTTGTTGGTGTTCAGATGGTATTGATTATGTGTAAAGGCGTCTGCGGCAGTTTATCAACACGTTTCCTGTCGGCAGGTTCGTCTGCGATGCTGCTGCAGTGTTTTGCGGTCAGACCTGATGGACCAGACGGTGGCGCTCTGCTGCAGCACTGCACCCCCAACCGGACCAGAACCAGAACCATCAAACCCGCCATCAAACCTACTCAGTCCAGGTCCCAGAGGAGACCGCCTCTTCAGAGCTCCAACACCACCAAACGGCGTCCAGCTCAACGCCGCCACCCGCCGTGTGTCACCTGTAACTGACCACCAGCAGGAGGAGCAGCAGGAGGAGGAGGAGGAGGAGAGGGAGGTGGTGGAGGAGGAGGAAGTGGAGGAGGACACAGGTGATCCCACCTGGACTCCACCTGAAGGAGGTGAGTGAGGACAAACACTGATAAAAACTAAACTGGTTCATCAAGTTCTGACTTCGGTCTGTCTGGTGAGGCTTCGTCAGGAGCGATCAGCCGGAGAGTTGATGATGTCATGTGACCTGTTCTCTGTCGGCACGGTAACTGAGCACCGAGGTGTTTTTAATTCAGAGATTTCTTTCGATATATTCGACTGATTATAACTTAAATATGTCTAAATGAGTTGTGTTGATTATTTCCTCTTGATTTAACACGACAGTCGGTACACAGGGATGGACCTTCACCGGACGACCCACCAGAACACACCCGGTGTCATCCTGTTTAGCAGTAATGCTCCGTATGAGTTTTATGTGTTTTTATTGAAGCTTATGTTCACCTCAGAATCACTCGGCAGACACACTGAACCAAGTGGATCCACACAGAGTAACAAAAGTAATCTCATCAATAAATAAAGAATGAGAAAGCTCAGTTTACACGTCACAGTCTGATCAGAAACATGCTGCTGTCTGCTCATCACCTCGTCACTGCTCATGTGTGCTGGGCTGGTTCTTTCTGGTCTGTCTGTTGACAGACCCTCCAGCACAAATTAGTTCGACTACTTCTCAAGTGTCTCATCTTTAACTTCAAATTAAATTCTGTTAGTTATCTTCTCTTCACGTTCCCATGTTCTTCAACCTTTCTTTTATATGGAGTGCAAACACTGATATATCTGGTCCGTCCTCTTCTCTTCCATAATAATAAACTGTTTTATGAGTCGTTCCTGAAGAACCTTCCGTTCCTTAAGTGACGTCAAATAACTTCTCAATTGTAAGAATCTGTAGAAGTCTTTGCATGTCAGACCAAATGTATCTCGTGGTTGTTTGAATGAGAGTTTCCCCCTCGAACATTTGGTTATTACAGTAAATCCTTTTTCTGCCCGTTTCTTAAACAGCATCTAATGAACCCGACAGAAAGTCTCTACAGTTCTCACTGCTGTTGATGTAGTTGAGGGCGCTGGAGACCAGACTTCTTGGTGCACGTCCTCCGTTCGTTGTTGATCTTGAGTTTGGTCCAAAACGTCTCCGGAGCCGCGGAGACACGAGATTCTGTCTGATCTCAGTTTGTTTCCTCGTCTTGCATCAACAGTTCTGTGGTTTCCGTGAAGCTGTGCAGCCCAATAATATGATATCGTGTCAGGAAGAGACTTCCTGTGTTTTTAATGGAATTATAACATTTTGATACATTTTCTATCATCAGATTTATTCTTTTATTAAATATTTTATTGATTTCACTCTCTCTTGTCCTCCCTGTGTGTCTCTCCAGACGTCGACTCTCACCCGTCTCCCTCGGCTCTCGAGGACGTCCAGCTGGACTCGGACTCCCAGCACGCACCTCTGGGCGCGGTGAAGCTGGAGCCCGACACCACCATGTGTGACATCTGTGGTAAAGTGATGAAGAATAAGTCGAGTCTGGCGCGACACTCCTTCATCCACACGGGGAAGAAGCCGTTCGCCTGCCACTTGTGCGAGCTGCGCTTCAACCGCCGCGACAACCTGCAGCACCACCTGAACCGGCTGCACCCCAACGGCGTCGCCAAGCTGGAGAAGCAGCGCGAGGTGCAGACGTGGCTGTGTGCGGTCTGCGGGAAAACCTTCAGCTGCAGGTCCCGCCTCAAAACACACGAGGTCATCCACTCGGGAGTGAAACCTTTCCACTGCGACATCTGCCCCAAAGCCTACATGAGGACCAACGACCTCGAGCACCACAAGAAAATCGCCCACGTGCACGGTGCCGCGGAGTCTCAGCGCTCCAGCTCGCTGCTCTGCGACTTCTGTGGCAAAGAGTTCAAATGCAAGTCGCAGCTCGCCGTCCACTTCCAGACGCACACCGGCGAGCGGCCGCACCTCTGCGACATCTGCGGACGCAAGTTTGGTCGTCAGTACCAGCTCAAACGCCACAAGATCCTGGTCCATGCCAACCGGGTGAACAGCGGGGAGAACCTGTCACCTGATGCGCCGTTTGCCTGTGGTGTCTGTGGGAAGCGTCTGAAATCTGAAGCGCTGCTCGCCGCTCACTCTCGCATCCACTCAGGTGACAAACCTCACCGCTGCAGCATCTGTCTGCGCAGCTTCCAGCGTGCCACCTGCCTGAAGCAGCACCACATACGAGTTCACCTCAGGGTCAGAGTGAACGAGGCGCCACACGCCATCGGACGCAGGAGGAGCTCTGCGTCGGGGAAGGAGTTCCCGTGTCCGATCTGCGGCAAAGTTTTCAAATTCAAGTCTCTGCTGGCGAGTCACTCGCTGACCCACAGCGAGGTGCGGCCGTACGGCTGCGATTTCTGCAGCCGCAGCTTCAGACGCCTCAGCCACCTGAAGAGACACCGCGAGGTCGTCCACGCCAACGGAGAGCGCCTGCCGCAGAGCTTCGTCTGCCACATCTGCGGCAAAGACAAGAAGTGCCGCTCGCAGCTCGCCAGACACGTCATCATCCACACTGGAGAGCGGCCGTTTGCCTGTGACCTCTGCTCTGCCCGCTTCAACCGCAGTGGGAACCTCAAGCAGCACAGGAAGCGCATGCACGGTGTGGGGGCGGGGCCTCCTGATGAAGCCCTGCCCATCATGACATGATGCCCGCTCTGACTTACAAACAGGAAGAGACGGTGGTGGCTGTCGACGCTGCAGGCGATGGCTGCGGGGCGGTGGCGAGCGACGAGACGGACGCCGTTCAGCAGCTCGTCACCACCTGAACGGAAACACGTCATCTGAACTGAGCGTGCTCAGAACGTCCCGCCCTCCTGCTTCATTTGTTTGAACATCTAAGTTTGTGACCGAGAGCTGGTCCGATGGTGCGAACGCAAACTGAACCTGAAGAACTGAAACGGAACTGAGGAGACGGGATTGGCTGATATTTAGTCAGACAGGTGGAGAACGTTGAGGGAACGTTGAGGGAACCACCTGACAGCTGAAACGAGTTGTGAATTGATGCTTTGATCCAAATGTGAAACAGATTCTCAGTTTAAAGGAGAATTAAAACGTCGACTTCACAAACAAACGTTTCTTCTTTTTAATCTTCTGATCAAACTTTCACTCGTGTCACATGAGCTTCCTCAGCAGAGGAGACGTAGATCCTTTTATTTAGAATCAGACAAACGGAGGCAGCTGATTGGTTGAATTCACAGACGCAGTCACAGAAAGTGTTTTATGATGACACACACACACAGTGTCACATTCCCATGGTGACTTTAACTTCCCATTAATTTTCCCGTTAATCAGATGTAATTAATACGACCGTTAATAGACTGACTGATGAATCATAACGAGGGATTTTCTTTAATCAGTTTGTTTCTGGGTCAGTTAATGTGGACTGAGTTAATCTGCTGTTAGAGAGCTTTAAAGTTGTTTGAAGTAAAATTAGTTTTTTAATTAAATTAATTCATCTGAGTCTTGATGAAGCTCGCTCATGTTCAGGAACCAGAACTCCGTTCGGGTCTACAACACAAGCAGGAAACGTGCATCACATCTATAAAACGTGACGTACGTCTGTTCGCACGCGTCTCAATCCTCCTGAAACTGTCCGGGCCGTCCAACCGTCCCCACAGTTTACTTTAAATGTCTTTAGACACGCCCCCAATCACCTGGTTTGTATTCAAAGGGCCGGAGTTTAGTTTAGTGTTGAGGAGAAATGTCAGAAGCAAAGAAGCAGCTGAAGAAGTGTCATTTTATTTTATGGACTGTGAACTTGAAGTCATGATTGATCAAACTGACAGATGATGAAGAGACAAAATGAAGCAGGTTAACGACAGGAAGTGACAGAAGAGATGAACGCTGTGAGTTCAGAGACACGGACTTTAGAGTCAAAGAAAAGTGGTCTGATTTAAAACGAGAGGCCGAGAAGCTCATCTCTGCTCACAGTGAGAGTGGCTGTGTCCCAATTCAGGGGCTGCGGCCTTCGAAGGCGAGTTCTTCGGAGGTACCTCCGAAAGCCACGTCCACCGTTGTTAAATGTGACGGTCTAGCCTTCGGAGCATTTCCTGGTTGCGTCACCAGATGTTCCCGCCCCTTACCCTTATGTCATGATTTCTGCTGCCCAGGCCCATTAAAGTGACGATCTACACCACTTCATGTCGCCATTTTCCTTCTTTCTTTCTTCTTTTTCGGCCGCGAAGGATAGTAGCGGTGCGTCCTCCAAAAAGAGGGAAAAGAAGGCCGCATCTGAAGGAGCCTTCGTATTGGGACGGCCTTCACGTGGCGTTGTGACACAATTGGCCTTCAAACGCGCCCTTCGAAGGATGCAGCCCCTGAATTGAGACACAGCTAGTGTGTGAGCGCTGTCTCCGCCTGATGATGTCATCATCATGGGCCAGAACATCAGTACCGCTCACCGGTCACTGACACTCCCTCTGACCTGAATTACACATCGGCAGCGTCCTCTAACAACACATCGACAGTCAAAACAACAGGCTCATCACTGTGTGATCATAGTGAAGGTTTTAAACTGGATGTGATCCTGACAGTCGACTCACAACATCACACTGATCGACTGAACACACTGCTGCATGCTAACATGGTGTTAGTCATGTGCAGCAGCAACAGTCTGACCCTCTGTGGACTTCATACATTCCCAAACCTGCGTGGGAAGTAGCATCACAACACTTTGAGTGTGTACACACAGTGAATACATTTGGCTCCTGACGTGTTGGAGCAGGTGAACAGGTGTCATTAAACAGCATCATGATGAGGCCCCGCCCCCCTGAGTTACTGTTGCTAACCTCTCACTCTTTACATTCTGGGATTTTACATAAACAGTTTGCAGAGGTGACGGTTCAAAAGTACCAGCTCACCAAATAACCAGTTCATGTCAGTCAGTCCGACTCGTCTCTCCAGTTGATCTGACTCGTCCTCTCTGAGGCGTCCGTGTGACCTCAGTGACGTCACATCCAGGCTCGACTCTGTTCACACTGAACATAACACCGCTCGGTGTCACGTCATACAGCATGCAGCCAACACAGCTGTGACGGTTCACATCATACCCTGTAAATCTAAACATGTCTCAGCAGACTGTTTATAATCATAGTGATCCTGTTATAAAGTGTTGTGGTTGGTCCTGACCCACCAAACATCCTGGAAAGTGACAAAGACAATGACATCATCACCATCAGTAAACAAGATGGTGTCTGACTCTCACTCCCAGAGAGGGAGTCAGGAGGGCTGACCGTCACGCTGACTTCTCATTATTAAATTTGGTGATTTTATTTTCTATATACATTTCCAGAGACAAAAACTACAACAACACAATAGTGAAGGAGACAAAGTGAATCTTTATTCGATCACACATGTTCAACAAGGTGAAATTGGTGCTCTGCATGTAACCCAAGGACACTGACTGGTGAATCAACCTGATGTACATGTTTTTGATAGTGGGGGGAACCGGAGAACCGATGCAAGCACAGGGCGAACATGCACACTGCACAGAAAGGCTCTGCCACAGCGGGATTCAAACCCAGGACTGCCTCCAACAGTAAACAGCAGCGCTGCCTGTAGGACAGACAGGATGACACTTTCGTCCCACTTATTAAATAAGCATTTCTATCATCTGAGATGCCAAAGACTCTGGTTCCACTGATCGGTGCTCAGTAGAAGTCTTAGAGACGTGTTATGTGTTAGGAGCCGACTCCTCCCGTCTGTTTGAACTTGACACTGAACCTCAACAAACTGCTTCTGGCTCATTTTGTGTTTCTAATGATGAGAAAAAAGGTCGCAGTCCATGATCGTGTTCACAAACTGACTAGTGACACAATGTTTCTCCAACATTTGTTGATTTTGTGCGATTATCTGAGAAGACATTTACAATCACAAACATCTGTCTCAGTGTTCTGTGGCTTTTCAGACCTCTTTAAGGTTTGAGTGTATTTTGAAATTTTAATATTTTCTAAATCTGACTCTGAGTTTTCGAGGATGTTGGTACGATCCAAATCTACTCTGTTAATTTTGAAAGGAAAAAACAAACTGCTCTGACAAAAGTCTCTGTGTGTCTGACCTGCTGGATGAAAGAAAACCAAAACATGGTCAGCAAAGTGTCCAAATCACAGAGACAAAACCTCCAAGAAACAATCTGCAGTCGTCTCTGACTGAGTAGCTCAGTGTGTAGAGACGCTGCCTCCAAGTTTTGAGGTCGTGGGTTTGATTCTCGGGTCGCTCTGGTTCAGGAAACTGATCTGGGTTGAGTTTTGAAGGCTGATGTCCAAAAGAAAGAGTGAAAAGCTCTGAGACAGAGTTGTCTGTCTGTCTGTCTGATCAGGCGGCTCAGGCTCATAGACGACTGCTCTGAACTTCGGAGGTTGAGGGTTCAATTCTTATGAGACTCAGTGAATTTTAAAGTCCAACACCCAAAGTGCGACTGAAAAGCGCCCAGAGAAGAGCTTCCAGTGCGAAGGGGAGTTGGTGGCACGGTGGGTTTGCTCTCGGCTAGCAGCAACCAGAGGTGCTCGCACCGGGTCGAATCCTGCCGGCTGCCGGTACCTGGAGCCTCAGTCCTGCAGCTGTGGGAGAGGGAGGGGGCCGTGTCCCCTCCCGTGGTTTGTCAGAGACGGAAGCAGGGGGTTATGGGACGAAGAGTCATGGGTGGCTGAAATTTTATGAAGATGTCTTGTTTTGAATTTTCATTTTCAATTAGTAGTTAAGTTATGAACCACATGTTGAAATGAGAGCAGCTGAAGAACTGAATCACACATTTATTTCTAGTTGTTGTCAGTTAGCAAACGTGTGGAACAAAGGTTTGCTCCAGGTGGAACGAGAGGTTTGCTCCAGGTAGGAGTTTTGCTTGCTGCTGGAGACAGATGCTGTTCTCCAGACAGCAGTGTGATGACGAGTAGGTGGGACAGACGGGAGGACAGTTTCAATACTCAACAACAATAAAACATTAAGTCTGTTATCAACCAGTGTTATTAAATATGAAGCAGTATTTTATTATCATCATGATGTGTTCGTGCAGCAGACAGACTCAGACATGAATGACTTTTAATAAATGAATGTCTCCTCCTCTTTTCTCTCTGTTCTTTCTTTTAAATTAACATCACCCCTTCAGTCTGAAGTCAACACGTCTTCACCCCCGCTCAGCTGATCCCTCCCGCTTCATCAACACATTTAATTAAACATCAAAGAGAGACATAATGGACAGTATGGAAGGAGGCAGGGAAGGGAGGATGAAAAGAGTAAAAAGACAGAAACTGGAGCAAAAGGAAGGAAAGGAGGAGGTATGGAAGGGAACAAAGGACATAAGAGAGGAAGTGAGGAGGTGAGAAGAATGTTGGAGATAAGGGAAGGAAAGAACGAGACAAGAAAGAAAAGGACAGGAGGGAGGGAAAGTGAAAAAAGGGAAGGGATAGGGAAGGAAACAAGTGGTGACATAAGCGAAGTAGGAAGTATGGAGAGGATGGAAGGAGGAACAGAAGGATAGTAAAGACGGAGGAAAGGAGGACGGATGGAGTATAAACTGTACAGTAAATGAACGTGTGCAGTAATGGAGTAGAAATACTCAGTAATCAGAGTAGTGCAGTAACCATACAGAAAATGACACGAGCTGAATCAGACCAATAAAAAAATAAAAGCCTCTCTGATGACATCATCTCTGAGAACTCAAAGCTCCGCCTACTCCTGTCCTGAAGAAGATGATTGGTCAGTGTGATGTCAGGGGGCGGGGTCAGGCCTCCGTGGTGTCTGGTTTGGGCATCCTGGAGATCCACAGGTTTGATTGGTTGGCTGTGGTCTTGGTGCGGGGAGTACTGCGGAGAAAGGTTACCATGGTTACCGCATGATTCAATTGATCAGTTTAGAAATGATTCATATTGATTATCAGTCTGTGCTCTGATTGGTTGGATTTCTACCAGCTGATCATCCGAATGTTAGTGACCGTAAAGACACTGCAGGAGCTCAGTGTGATCAATACGATCAATCAGTGTGATCAATACGATCAATCAGTGTGAGCAATACGATCAATCAGTGTGATCAATACGATCAATCAGTGTGAGCAATATGATCAATCAGTGTGATCAATACGATCAATCAGTGTGAGCAATATGATCAATCAGTGTGATCAATACGATCAATCAGTGTGAGCAATATGATCGTGTCACCATCATCATCATCAGACTGAATAAAGTCATGATGTTCAATAAAAGCACCAGATTCAGCAGACTGTCTGCTGGAAGAAACACCTGAACTGATGCCAGGTATTGACTCTCTCTCTCACACACACACACACACTCACACTCACAACACACGCACACACACACACACACACACACACTCACAACACACGCACACACACTCACAACACACGCACACACACACAGAAGCAGGGCACTGAGCCAGTAGCTGCTGTAAATCATCTCTTGTTAACCAGACATCTGAGTGTTTGACCCGTCATAATCACTGAGTAAGCACTGCACACACACACACACTGTGCACACACACTCATACAGCGTGCATCCTCAGCAGTATCAGTGGTCACAGTGTCAGCAGATTCAACAGGAGGAACAGAGGCTGCTGGGATTTGTAGTTTGTGTCAGTCTGACTCAGCTGTGAACTCTGCAGTGTCTCCGTCCTGTCAGTGAGAGGACGCCTGAGACATGTTGGTATAAAAGGACACATTCTGTGACGTACAGGAATCAGACGTCCTCTCGAGTGAAATACACACGATGTACCCTCTGAGGCCCTGTCCTGTATGTACTATGCTTTTTATATTCAGGTTTTTGTTTCTCTAACGTCGGGGTTTCTGCTTTTGTTCCTATTTTTAATCACATATTGGACACAGTGGGGATCTGATGGAGCTGCTGGTGTCCTGATTGATTGTTTTCATGCAAACGAAGCCTCGGACACTCTCGCCCTCTCTGGTTCTCGGCCCTTCAGCACTGTAGTGATGCAATGTTTGGCTCCTGAACATGTCTGATTGAGTCTGGCTGGTGTTGCAGGAACTCCACCATTTATTCAGTACATCACCTGAGTTCACCTGATGTTTCTGTACCTGATGAAGAGAAAAGCTGTTTTTAAAGAGAGCGTTCTGACGTGTTTTCAGTCTCCAGTCTTACCTTCGACTGAGCATCTGAACACAACATGTCCCAGAAGCCACCAGGATGAGCAGCAGCAGGGGGATGGTGGGGATGATCACGTACACCAGTAACATGCCTGAACAGAGACAGACAGAGGCTGAGGTCACAGACATCATGTATGACATCACAGTGTCTGTAGAGTAAGCCATCAGCTTACTGCACATGCTCAGCCAACCCAGAATGCATTGTGTTTCTTAAGACTGCCCAATAGATTGATGTAGTCTGTCGTCCTAAACCAGAAATCTGTTAGCATTTCTGCTAACAGAACATACAATCCATCATTAAATGTCCACAGTTTAATTATAAAGCTCTTCATGTGTTAAAAACGGTTAGCGGTTGCTAACAAGTGTCTAAATGAGACTACAGAGGTTGTCGGGGACATTAAACGTCCTCACAGCGAACACGGAGACTCATCTGCTCACTAGTCCGTCTTTACAGGCCACTTTAGTTACACACTGTTCTGACTCTGACTTTACAACTTGTGCATTGATCAGTTTATAGAAAACCTGGATAGTAATTGTGCAGTAAGACGCTCAGTGGTGGAGACGTTTAAGTCATGTGACCGTGATGTCGTCTGTTTGTAGCCTAGCATTAGCTTTTTACTGCTACACACTTAATTTACACTTCAAACATCACAGAGTGGAGTTCATCTGTGGAGATTATCTGGATGATCAGAACCTCCAGCCATGGTGACCTGAGGGGGAACCTCCTCACTGCCTGCAGGCTGTTTGACCACGCCTCCACCTGCTGTCACCTCTGAAGACACACACAGACACAGACACACACACACACGTTGACCTCAGGGTGGCGCTATGACGGCGTCATCAGTGAGCTGTAGTTGGACCCGCAGCAGGAACTGATCGTGATGTTCTTCATTAGCTTCAGTTAAAATGTATATTCAGGTGAGTGTGTCCTCTGGTGGACTCACCTGTGCCCCGCCCTCCAGGTGCGTCACTATGTTCCTTTACAAGATGGCTCTCTGAAAGACATAAGTGTTTGTTAGTAGAGTGAAGCTGATTGGCTGATGGTACCTGGTTTGTTAATAGAGTGAAGCTGATTGGCTGATGGTACCTGGTTCGTATTTGCAGATGAAGTTGTGCTTCATGTTGCAGCGGTCGTCGTTCCATTGGTAGAGATAAGCCCCGCCCAGACCAGGAAGTGCAGTTGGTTGATGGTACATGACGACGCAGGCCTCTCCTCCACAGGACGGCTCATCAAAATACCAGTTCCTACATCATCATCACCATCATCATCATCTTCATCACCATCATCATCATCATCATCACCATCACCATCATCACCATCATCATCACCATCACCATCATCACCACCATCACCACCATCATCACATCATCATCACCATCATCACCATCATCATCACCATCATCACATCATCATCATCATCATCACCATCATCACCATCATCATCACCATCATCATCATCATCATCACATCATCATCATCTTCATCACCATCATCATCATCATCATCACATCATCATCACCATCATCACCATCATCATCACCATCATCACATCATCATCATCATCATCACCATCATCACCATCATCATCACCACCATCATCACATCATCATCACCATCATCACCATCATCATCACCATCATCACATCATCATCATCATCATCACCATCATCACCATCATCATCACCATCATCATCATCATCATCACATCATCATCATCTTCATCACCACCATCATCACATCATCATCACCATCATCACCATCATCATCACCATCATCACATCATCATCATCATCATCACCATCATCACCATCATCATCATCATCATCACATCATCATCATCTTCATCACCATCATCATCATCATCATCACATCATCATCATCATCATCACCATCATCATCATCATCATCACATCATCATCATCTTCATCACCATCATCATCATCATCATCACCATCATCATCATCATCATCACATCATCATCATCTTCATCACCATCATCATCATCATCACCATCATCATCATCATCACATCATCATCATCACATCATCATCATCATCATCACCATCATCATCATCACCATCATCATCAGTAATTGTCTGTTTGCTAAGGCCCATCCCCCTAGTTACTGTTGCTATGCCCGTCCATGACGTCACATTAATCTACAGTATTCACCCTCTCAGCTGTGTGGCGGCCATCTTTTTTTTCTACATTACATGAGAGAAGAGTTTCCCTCAGAGACACTTGTGGTTCTGTCACTGAGATCTGGTTAACGACTTGTGGTTCTGTCACTGTACTAACCCTCACGTCGACCCATCTCTGGTGCTCGACCTGCTCCTGGGACATCACTCACCTGAAGGAGGCCACGCTGCCGTCGGTCCAGTGGTACAGCTCTGGACAGGAAGTGAACGTGTTGCTGAGTTCTGGATGAGTCTGATCGACTCCGTCTGCCCGAGTCAGACCGATCCAGAAATCACCGTCTGCTATGCCTCCTCCTCCTCCTGCACCTCCTGCTGCTCCTGAACGCAGCTCCTGGATTCAAACGGAGGAGGAGGAGAGGATGAGGAGGAGGAGGAAGAGGAAGATGAGAGGAAGAGAAGGAGCAGATGAAAATGACAGGAAGAGGAAGATGAGAAGAGGAGGAGGAGGAGGAGCAGATGAAGATGAGGAGGAGGAGGAAGGTGAGAGGAGCAGATGAAGATGACAGGAGGAGGAAGATGAGACGAGGAGGAGGAGGAGGAGCAGATGAAGATGGGGAGGAGGAAGATGAGAGGAAGAGCAGCAGATGAAGATGACAGGAGGAGGAAGATGAGAGGAGGAACAGCAGATGAAGATGACAGGAGGAGGAGCAGATGAAGATGAGGAGGAGGAAGGTGAGAGGAGGAGGAGGAGGAAGATGAGAGGAGGAGGAGCGGATGAAGAGGAGCTGGTGTGTGTCTGACCTGCAGCAGATCTTCGATGTGTCTCTGCTCCGCCTGGCTCTCGATGCTGAGCAGCGAGCCTCCGTCCATCTCACAGGCCTGACGAGCCTCCCTGAAGGCAACACGGCTCGACACGTCGTGGAAATATGCGATCTTATAGCAGGGACGCTCTGGACCCCCCAAACACACCGTCTGACCTGAGACAGAGACAGAGGCCCGGCTCACACCTGCTGTCACCAACAGACCTGAGTGATCGATCAGTTCACAGCTACATTAACCTGCATCTGATGTGATGTCACTTCCTGCTCTGTATGAAACAAACCCGTCCATCACCGAGACAAACAGACTCCATGTTTCTACTCAAAGACAGAAAGAAGTTCATGTAGAACATTTGCTGAATTTCCAAGAAGGAACAAATAAGTCAGAATCAGTCAGAGACAGAGTTTCACACAGTTTATAAAGTGTCTCCAACTCAACAACTCACTAAACTGACACATTTGTTAAGGGAGTCTGGGGACAAAGAAGTCGCCTATACTGGTTACTGTTTAGTGTATCTGTAAAATGTGACATGTTTAGATCAATAAAATGTTTCTTCTTCCATAAATTGAGTGTAAATGGTGAAATCAGTGTAAACAGTGTGTTCAAACAGCTGCTAAATGTTGGCAGGTCAGACTTTAGCACTTTAGACACAGAAGCAGACAGGCTGGTGCAGCCATGCTGCCACAAACTGACACTTTTTACAAGGAAACACACAACTTACTGTTTTCATTTAATGCTGAATTTACAAGAAGGAGACAATGATTCAGAATCTGTCAGAGACAGAGTTTCACTACGTTATAAAGTTTGTTTCAACTCAACAACTCTTAAAATCACCACATTTGTTAAGGGAGTCTGGTGATGTTGTGTTACTGGTTCAATGGTTGGATCAGATGAATCTTCTACATGAAGCTTTGTTCCTCTTTGATCTCCACGCAGGAAAATTCCTTCTTGCCTGATGGTGTTTGTGACATCATCACTGTTTTATGAAATCATCACTGTTTTGTGACATCATCACTATAGTGGTCAGTAGTGACATTGTCACTGCATAGAAACCGTATTCTGAGATCTTTACAGCCGAGTCACTGAGCTGTGTGTGTGTGTGTGTGTGTGTGTGTGTGTGTGTGTGTGTGTGTGTGTGTGTGTGTGTGTGTGTGTGTGTGTGTGTGTACAGCTGCAGTGATTAATACTCAGTCTGGTTAAAACGGCCTCACAGAGCTACTTTAAGTGATTAGCTGGATTCTCTTCTGCACCATCATCACTTTACTGTTAGAGCCACTAAAGAGCTCCATATATATCTGTCTACTGTCAGCCTGCCTGTCTGTCTGTCTGTCTGTCTCTCTCTGTCTCTCTCTGTCTCTGTCTCTCTCTGTCTCTCTCTCTCTCTGTCTGTCTCTCTCTGTCTCTCTCTCTGTCTGTCTGCCTGTCTGTCTCTCTTTCTCCGTCTCTCTCTGTCTGTCTGTCTCTCTGTCTCTCTCAGTTCAATTCAAAGGAGCTTTATTAGCATGAAAGTTTTAACAACAATGTTGCCAAAGCATCAAAACACAACTCGTCCAAACACTCGGACAGAACACAACAAATAACAACATGAACACAACACTGTGTGTGTGTGTGTGTGTGTGTGTGTGTGTGTGCCTGTGTGTGTGTGCCTGCGTGTGTGTGTGTGTGTGTGCCTGTGTGTGTGTGTGTGTCTCAGGTGTGCATGCTGACACATATTGGGCAGCAGGTGTGTGTGTGTGTGTGTGTCTGTGTGTGTGTGTGTGTGTGTGTGTGTCTCAGGTGTGCATGGTGACACATATTGGGCAGCAGGTATGCCCTGTCTCCTTCTCCCAGGAGTATTTTAATGTTGAGAGGTGGTTCAGCTCTTTGAACTCTGAGATTACAGAGTTGAACTTGTTAAAATAAATGTTCCTGCTTTCGTTGAATGCTTTACATTGTAGGAGAAAGTGCATCTCTGTCTCAGCCTCACCTGTCCAGCAGTGACCACATGTTGTGTTGTCTTTTGGTTGCCGTGATTGTTTGTGTCTTCCTGTTTGGATGGTCAGTTTGTGGTCACTGAGCCTGTACTTGGTGAGCATCTGTCTCTGCTTCCTATCTCTGACAGCAGAGAGATGTTCTGCTCTTCATCGTCTCTTTTTAGGGCGAGATAACGTTCTGATCCACTTTGGCTTTTAGTTTCTTCTTTCCAATGTTCCCGGCAGGTTTCTTTACATTGTGTTATAATGTGCTTTCCTCTGATTGGTGTTTGGAGAGCAGTGTTGTTGTGAGGCTGGTCAGACTGTCTGAGAGGGGCAGTCAGCCTCAGTACCAGCTGACATAGGGGCTCTTTTCTGGGCTCAGCACTTGAGTCTGGAGGCTTTGGAGTGGAGGAACAAAACAAACAAACAAACAAACAAATAAAACAAAACAAACAAATAACAAACAAACAAACCAACAAACATTGGTTGTTTGTTTGTTTGTTTATTTTTGCTGTTTGTTTTTGTTTTTGTTTGTTTGTTTGTCAGCCAACAGGTTTCCACTAAAACTACTGAACAGATTTGCACTAATTTGGATGGAGGACGGTCTCGGCCCATGTAGACCACATCAGGTTTTGGTGCCGGTCCAGATAAAGAGACAGGTCCAGGATGTTTCTGTGATCTGAGATGTGTTGAGTTCAGATTAAAGGAGGTTTGAACTGCAGAGTGAAGCCGGGCTGTAGAGTCTGATACTACGCTACACCTGATTGAATGAAGGGGGTCTGCTGGACCTTGGCAGAGGTACACACTCTACTGTGTTTCGTGCCAGTTGATTGTAGAAAAGCCTATCAAAGGATTTTTATGGATCATCTGCAGCATTCAGAAACCTTTAACTTTTACTAAACAGCAAAATAACATCACTTAAATTTCAGCTTTACATTATTAATGAAGCGAAGCTATTAAAAACCTTTGATGATTCACAGCTGGAACATCATTTATGACCTCAATATTCAGTCAACATGACACGAACAAACACTGAACCTCATCCTGTCTGTGGAGAAATGACTGCTGATGTGTTAGAGCTTTATTTTGGAAACTCACCGCTCACCACTCGCGCTCCGTTCACCTGCACGACCCCGAAGATAAGCAGCATCACCGCCTGCACCGCCTGCACCGCCGTCATCCTCAGAAATGAAAGAAATCTTGTGAGGAAAGAAGGACAGAATAAATCCTCACTGTCTGCTTCCTTTAAACACTTTCAAAGGTGGATATTCAGGCTAAATTTCAAAATAAAAGCACCAGTCCTGGCTGCCTGTCGTCTGTATTTTCATGTTTGCTCTGCGGCTTCACTTCCTCTCTGCCGCTCTTCAGTCTGATGTGAAGCCGAGGAGACTCTGCTCACATCAGCTCTCTCTCTCTGATCGATCGTCCCACAGAAGGACCCTCCTCCATGAAGCCCTGGGGGGCCATACACACACACACACACGCACGCACGCACACACGCACACACACACACACACGCACGCACGCACGCACACACACTTCACTTTAATTCACTTACACACACAGGAAGCTGATTGGTTCCCAGCGCAGCAGCTGATCAATAAATGAAACACCCTCTGATATCTGCTGCAGTTATGACAAACGCCTCAGATCTCTTCCTCCTCATCGATCCATCACACACACACACACACACACACACGCATACAC
>NC_133233.1:30026722-30034222 GCF_040436345.1 Pagrus major
TCTGAATGTGGATTTATGAGGCAGATTCAATCCAACCACCCAATCAGCCGGCAGCCGCTCAGACTGCATGATGTCACATTAACCCTGCCTGAGTGTGTGTGTGTGTGTGTGTGTGTGTGTGTGTGTGTGTGTGTGTATTGATTTTCACAGCAGGTCATGTTGCAGAGCTTTCAGTCATGGACAAACACACACACACAACCAAATACCCCGATACCTCCACCATGATCCCTGGAAACTCCTCAAGGTCCAAACAAAACTCCTCAAGGTCCAAACAAAACTCCTCAAGGTCCAAACAAAACTCCTCAAGGTAAACATAAAACTCCTCAAGGTAAACATAAAACTCCTCAAGGTCCAAACAAAACTCCTCAAGGTCCAAACAAAACTCCTCAAGGTCCACATAAAACTCCTCAAGGTCCAAACAAAACTCCTCAAGGTCCAAACAAAACTCCTCAAGGTCCACACAAAACTCCTCAAGGTCCACACAAAACTCCTCAAGGTCCACACAAAACTCCTCAAGGTCCACACAAAACTCCTCAAGGTAAACATAAAACTCCTCAAGGTCCACATAAAACCCCTCAAGGTCGCCCATCAGCTCTCATAAACTTCAGAAAACTTCTCAAGAGCTGCTGGAACCTCACAAAAGGTCCCAGGTCCTCTTCAGGAGTCCTGGAAACCTGCTCAAAGACTTACAACCCAGAAACACTGAAGACTCCTGGAACCCTCTCAAGGCCCTTGAATTTTAACAAGGACATCAGGAAACTCCCAGAATCACTTTCTCCCCTTCAAGAACCCCTAAAACCTTCACAGGTCAGATTGTCTTCAGAGTCCAGGAACTGCCGTATGGACCGTTGGAAACAGGTTGAGCAGTGACACACAGACTAAACACCTGTCCTGAGTAATCTGATTACAAGTGGACAGCTCTGAGCACAGGTGTGAATGAACACATGAGATCCGATCCCTCAGACTACATTCAGAGGAGGTCTGGACCAGGTGTCAGCCGTCATAGTGGTCAGACTGTGTCATTACATCATCACGTCCTGCGGCCCAAAAGACTTTTCCCATAAACTTACATGTTGAAAGAAACGTCTGTAAAACGCTGGACACATTTCTTTGAGCGTCACAACAACGAGACACGACTCGTTTACTGTCAACTGGAGGTCAAGAAAAAAAAATAAAAAATTTAATTAAATTATTTTATCTCTATTGAAGCCAAACAGGAAGTTAGTTGGCTCGTCGGCGTGCACGTTTTCACTTCACTTTCATGGGACCGAACGGGGCTCCGCCTCCAACGGCGTGTGCAGGTTTAATGTGACGTTCTTGATTTCATCTGATCCAAACAAGAAACTGAACAAACGTTATCGTTGAATACTTTAAATCAGTGTTCCTTCTTGTAAATTCAGCATTAAATGAAAACATGAACTTCTTTCTGTCTTTGAGCAGAAACATGGAGTCTGTTTGTCCCAGTGACGGACGGCTTTGTGCCGTACAGAGCAGGAAGTGACATCACATCACAGGTTGATGTGTGAACTGACAGACTGACACTGTCATACAGCTGTGTGTGTGTGCGTGTGTGTGTGTGTGTGCATGTGCGTGTGTGTGCGTGCGTGTGTGTGTTGTCAGGTGTGCTCATCAATAAACTGAACTGGTCCCTAAACTCCAACAGTGAGGTCAATAAGGTTAATTAGTGCGTTTGTGTGTATATGTCTGTGTGTGTGTGTGTGTGTGTGTGTATATGTGTGTGTGTCTGTGTGTGTGTGTGTGTATATATGTGTGTGTGTGTGTGTGTATATGTGTGTGTGTCTGTGTGTGTGTGTAATAAGAGTCTAATTGATCGCTTCCAGTGATTCAGCCCCTGAAATAATTAGCTTTCTCTTCTCGTCAATACTCTGCTGGGCATCTCACGCACGCGCACGCACACGCACACACAGAAACACACACACGCAGTATTGATCTCTGTGTTCAGTTTAAATCAGTCGTTTGGTCGACAGGAAACATTTACAGCGTTCACAAACTCCTCAAAGCCCTTGGAAGCTTTTCAAGGATCCTGAAATCCATTCAAGGATACCTGGAACCTTCTCGCAGGCCTCAAAGTCTCATGAACACGGTTTCTCTCAAGGCCCCTGGAATCTCCTCAAGGGTTTTTCCATTCTGAAAGACCAACAGAAACTCTTTGTGAAAACAACCTGGAACTCATCAAGGGCACCTGGAGGTTGCTCAAGGACCTTTGGAGTCTCCACATGAATGACTAGCAACTCTTCAAGGGCACCCCAAAACCTCCACAAGAACTCAGGTCAGTTAAGGGTGGTAGAGAACCAAAGGAACCTTTTCAAGGATCCCTGGCAACTCCTAAAGGCCTATAGCATCCCTATAAAAGGTCCTTGGTATTTTCTCAAGGATAGCTCAAACCTTCTCAAGGATTCAAGAACCTAATGAAAGACCAAGTGTGCTGTCCTCATTACACGTGTGCTGTGCATAACTTGACAGTCAGATAAACTCCTTCCTAACACCAAGACTCTGAAGACAGTTGTCCCTTTGTCCACAGGTTTATTGACGTTGCGAGGAAAGGTGAAACTAGGACAGATATACAGAAAATATAATCAACGCTGTGCTTGCTTTTAACATACAAAATCCACAATGTAAATGTACCAGCTCAATCTTCAATATGAATTAATCCACTTGTTTTCCTTTTTAACTGTTTTTAACTGTGACAGGGTTCATGTATTAATTACATTTTTAACTTGAAACGTCATATATGAAATAATATCTTGACATGTAATCAATTCCTGCTCATTTCTTAATTGTAATTATGCTCTCATGAACTTGCAATGACTCAGTAACAGAGTGGTTAGCTTGGTAACTTTTTTAGCATCAAACTTCACAGAATGTCACAAAATAATAATCTGCAATTGTAGATAACGATAAAACAAACTAGTACATACCCATGATGCTACCAAAGGCGTAAGATGTATGCATATGTCGCTGGATTGACTCAGATGGAACAAAACAACAGCTCTCAACAGCTCTCTTGCTTACTTCCTGGTTACTAGCCACATGACACAACTCCCTGTAATTTAGTTCCTGAGTTTCTTAAAGTGACCACAACCAAAAACACACATGAGCAAAAAAGACTTCTAACATCTAACTAAACACCAAGGACAACCTGGAACTCATTAAGGACACTTGGAGGTTTCTAAAGGTCTCTTGAATCTTCACAGGGTACACTAGAAAATGTTCAAGGACCACTGGAAACACCTCCACCCTCCACAAGAGCTCCAGGTCACTCAAAGATGCTTCCATCCTTCTCAAGGAACCTACTCAACAACCTGGCAACACTCATCTGAAGCACACTGAAGCCTCATCAAGGATGTCTGGATCTTTCTCAAGGCCCCTAAAATTATCCTCAAGGAATAATGGAACCATCTCAAGGAATATTCCGTCCTCCTCAAGGACTCAAGAATCCTTATCAAGGACCAAAGGAACCTTTTCAAAGAACCTTGAGAACTAGGACACATGGAACCTCCTTAAAGTCCTGGAACCTGCTCAAGAGTACAAAAACCTCCATAATGAGCCCTTGAAACTCCTTAAGATCTGCAGGGTCCGCTCAAGGACTCCTGGAAGCTTTTGAGCTGGAGTCTTTGAATGAATGATTGTTTTCTACACAAAGACGCCGCCTGGTGTCGATTGGGTGGAATTACACCAGCAGACACATTATAATGTTAAGTTTCATATGAACTCATTAAAACATTATTTTACAGAAGCAGTCAAACTTCTTCTCATTCATGGTTTTTCTTTATTTTCTACATTGTAGATCAAAACTGAAGAATTATGTAGTAAACAAAAAAGTGTTAAACAAACCAGAATGTTTTATATTTTCTATTCGTCAGTAGCCTCCTTCTGCTTTGATGACACTTCTGACGTTCTCAGTCAGATGCATGAGGTCGTCACCTGGATGGTTTTAACTAACAGCTGCGCCTCGTCCAGAGTTCATTTGTGTAATTTAATGTGTTTGAGACCATCAGTTGTGTTGTACACAGGGGAGGGTTGGTACACAGTTCAATACAGGGAATAACCCTGTTCAACTACTGTTCTGATCCATAATATGGCAAGAACCACTCAGCTCAGTACAGAGAAACAAGTCCATCATTACTTTAAGACATGAAGGTCAGTCAGTCCGGAAAATATCAAGAACTTTGAATGTATCCTCAAGTGCAGTCGCAAACCATCAAACACACGATGAAACTGTTTCTCATGAGGACCGCCCCAGGACAGGAAGACCAGGAGTTACCTCTGCTGCAGAGGATAAGTTCATTCGAGTTACCAGACTCAGATTAGAGCAGAACGCTTCACAGACACATCTCAACATCACCGGTTCAGAGGAGACGAGGCCAGGTCGAATTGAAGCCACTACTGAGAAAGAAGAAGAAGAAGAAGAAGAGGTGTTTGGGCCAAGACACACAAGGAATGGACATTATACCAGTGGAAAGCCGTACTTTGGTCTGATGAGTCCAAATCTGAGATTTTTGGTTCCACCCGCCGTGTCTTTGTGGGACGCAGAAAAGGTGAGCGGATGGTTTCTGCATGTGTGGTTCCCACCGTGAAGCATGGAGGAGGAGGTGTGATGGTGTGGGGGGGCTTTGATGGTGACACTGTTGGTGATTATTCAAAATTCAAGGCACACTGAACCAGCATGGCTACCACAGCATTCTGCAGCCACATGCCAGCACATCTGGTTTGAGCTTAGTGGGACCATCATCTGTTTTTCAACAGGACAATGACCCCAAACACACCTCCAGGCTTTGTAATGGCTATCTGACCAAGGAGAGTGATGGAGTGCTGCGTCAGATGACCTGGCCTCCACAATCACCCGACCTAAACCCAGTTGAGACGGTTTGGGATGAGTTGGACCGCAGAGTGAAGCAAAGCAGCCAACAAGTGCTCAGCACCTCTGGGAACTCCTTCAAGACTGTTCCAGGTGACGACCTCATGAATCTGACTGAGAGATTGTCAGGAGTGAGCAGAGCTGTCATCACAGCAGCAGGTGGCTACTGAAGAATATCACATATAAATCATATTCTGGTTAACACTTTTTTATTTACTGCATAATTCCACATGTTCCTTCATAGTTTGATGTCTTCAGTTTTGATCTACAATGTAGAAAATAATAAAGAAAAACCATTGAATGAGAAGGTGTGTCCAAACTCATGACTGGTACTGTATATAGATACATATATTATTATATTGATATAGAATCAGCCATGTTTAATCTTAATTCAGCCGCCATCAGAGTCACGTTCAGGTTTTAATCTTCATGTGGTTCATTCTTCTGTCTCTGGATCCGTCACGTTAAAGTTAAACTCACAAGTGAAATAACAACCAGCTACAGAAAACAGGAGGAGCCTGAAGCAGCTCATTAATGTGCTGCTCTGATGTCATACAGGTACGTCCTGCTGCTCTCCCACACACCTGGTTAAACCTGTTTACATCCAGTCCACATTAACTTCAGATTCAATGAACAGTGTCGAGTAAACAGTCCAGAGACGCAGAGTCCAGCAGAAACAAGTCAGTCTAACTCACGTTTTCATCTCAGGTTCTGATCCGGAGCCGTTCACCGACGGGAGGAGAGCTCGTGGATTTATCTTCACTCCTGTTTATCAACCTGACTGCAGCAGTGATCCGGAGGTGACCTCCACTGTCGGGTGGTTCTGTTCTGTAATGTTGACTGCTGACTGGAGCTGGAGGGGAAATGGACTTTACTTCATGAACGTAATGTTACAGAGAGGAGACAGAGAACCAGAACCAGAACCAGAGTCTCTGCTGATTATTACTTCACTCAGAGCTTCACCTCAACTCTCTGATGTGTTAAAGTTTTCTTCTCGTTGTGTTTGGTCTCGCTCTCAGACTTCCTTCCTCTCTCTCTGACTCTCTCCTGAAGTTACAGCCACAGACGACCAGATGAAACTCACCGTCACCTCGAGGACACTGGAGGATTTCTCTGCTTTAACTTTGTTAGAAACATTTGTGATGATGTGAGAACACAACTCGACAACATGCAGAACAAAGGTCCAGTTGTTTTACACATTTTAATGCAGAAATCTGACAGATTGTATCTTTATTATTTGATTTGATTTACAAAACAACTGAGAAATCTTTGGGACATCATCTTCTGTTGCTTCATCGGTCGTAGTGACACAGATTTTTATTTTAAATAACAATAAAGATAAAGTCTGTTGCCGCGCTGCTGATCAGACGACATGTTCTGATGAGATGGAAAGATTTTATTCCTCAACATGCAGCTGGAGACGATCCGGCTGTCGGAGCAGCTCTACATTCATTCCTTCATCGTGTTGATGCTTCAGGCTCTCAGTGTTCAGGTCAACAACTGTGTGATGTGTTCAAAGACCCCGGGTCAGTTCAGCGTTCACATTATCCTCCTCACTGCTGTGCACGTCACAACCACAGATCATACTGTCGGAGCAGGTTTTCTTTCCCCTGGATTATTTTACATTCTTTGTATATTTCTGCGTCTTTATTAACGAGTGTCAGCTGGACATGAACAACTCTGTCGGTCTGAACGAGCTCAAACACTGAAGTTAAATCAGAAATACACCTTCAAAATAATAATAATAATAAAATAATATTAATGGTTTGTCTTTCTCTTGATGTGCTGAAGACTTATTGAAGATGAACCGACACAAACATGAATGAACAGCGTCTGTCAGGTGTGACAGCAGCAGGTGAGGTCACTGATGAATCCAGGTCTGGTTTTTAAAAAGCAGAATCAGTTTCCAGGAGAGAAAAATCACGTTTGGATAAACAGATGCTGAAATGTAAAAACTCCTCCTGTTGGTTCCTGGAATCCTTCTTTCCAAAACTCAAAATATTCCAGGATGTTCCAGGACCGTCTGCTCTGGTCGTCAGTGGAGGAAACAGAATCTTTAAAAAAGCTGCTGGTTGATAAAAGTCGTCCTGAGACACCAAAACACAAAACGTCTCTTCAATAAAACCTGATTGTCTTTAAAACGTCCGTCCGTCTGTCTCATGGAGGCGTGATGTCATCAGCCCTCCAGCTGCCACTGCTGCGCCTGCGACGCGTCACATATCGCCATGGAGACGTAACCCTTGGGCCCGATTGGCTGAGCGACGGAGAGACACTGACCCACCGAGACCTGATAGAGACGGTTAGACTTCTGCAGGAGAGACGGACAGAGAGACAGGTGAGGCAGACAGACAGACAGACAGACAGAGAGACAGAAAAACAGAGAGGTGAGACAGGTGAGACAGACAGACAGACAGAGAGAGAGACAGACAGAGAGACAGACAGACAGACAGACAGAGAGACAGACAGACAGACAGACAGAGAGAGAGACAGACAGACAGACAGACAGACAGACAGACAGACAGACAGACAGAGAGAGAGACAGACAGAGAGACAGAGAGGTGAGACAGGTGAGACAGACAGACAGACAGACAGGTGAGACAGACAGACAGACAGACTGTGTG